>NC_057794.1:589225286-589426191 GCF_018294505.1 Triticum aestivum
TGGGGCTCCACCGCCTCCCTCTGCACTCCCAGTCCCAGGTAGGGCTCCAAAATCCCCATCCCCTGCTGTGACTGTGAAATGGACGGCTGATTTCTGTTGGATTGGTCGCTTGCACTGGTCAATCAGCTCACCCTTTTGCCCAATGGAAGCTCGGTTCTGAGTCCTCTTGTGCTGCAGGCCAATGTTTGGAGCGCCTCATCTGCTCCTGGCTCTGCCCCCTCTTCTCTGACCAAGGCAAGTCAGACACTTGAATTGTCTGGATTATCTTGAGCATCTTGTTAAACATGCACCACTAAAGTAGTGATCTTTCTTCTTATTGTTGGACACTAGTAGTAGTAGTTAAACGCCACTGATCTTCGTTTTGTTTTATTTGTGGTCTTGATGCTGCCTGCTTATCTTAGATGTAGCAGTAATATCTTGAACATCTTGTTACATGTAGCATTCAAGTAATCATCTTTTGTTCTTATTACTCTTGACGAAACAGACCAAGGCGGTGATCAAGAGCACCCTTCTACCACAACTCATCCCGCGCCGCACGATGTCCTCCTCCTCCGGTCGCGCCGCCTCTCAACCAGCCGACAAGGTAACTAACATGATGCCCATGCTCAACTGTACAATGTAGTTTTGGTGCTGGCTAGCTGTGTTTGGCTTGACTGCATGCATTTTCAAAACTTGATACGGTTGCCTGTTGCTACGCGAGCCAGTGCCCAGGTTTTGTGCTTCCTGCTCATCCAGCAGAGTGCTACAACATGTAAACCACTACTAACATGCTTGATCCGAGGATCGTAGACCCCGCCGAACCTCTTTCATCTTATCTTCATTGGATTTTGTGAGAAACCGTGCTGAACATCCTGTTAGATGTACTGTAGCAGTTAAACACTGGCCTTTGCTTTGATTGTTGACAAACCAGACTAAGGCGGTGATGAAAGCGCCTTCTGTTTTAATTGTGGTTTTGATGTTGGCTGGTTATGTTATACTATTCGTGTTCAATGCGTGTTATATAGGGGCATGGTCTCATGGATGGATTGATATGCTTGCCCTGTTGTTATGCTAGCCTAGGGCCCGTCTTTTGTTCTTGCTGCTCATCTACAAGAGTGCCGTATCATGTAAATCACCAAGTTGCTTGATCTGAGGCCCTGCCAAACCTCTTTTAGCTTATGTCGTATTGATTGCTTTTACAAACCCTGCTGAACTGTGTTAGATAGATGCCTATGAATATCGTTTCTGCATCTTTGTGTGCAGTGCATTGCTTGCTTAAAATTGGACTGTTGTAAACTGCTGACACCGTTATTTTTAATTTTGTCTTCAGTTTTGGCTTGAGATAGTGGGTCACAGGATGAAAGGTCCGCAGAATCCGTGCCCGATGATTTTCAGAAAGCGAATCAGTGGTGTGGATGCCGACAAGGCTGAAGCAGTCTTCCTGTGAGTATACATCAAGGACCGAGCTGAACTGATGTTAGGTTCTTTTCTGTTTTCCCTGATTGTATTTACTTATGTGTCCATGTAGCGACGTGATGATGATGGCTAAATATGATGGGAATGTTCCACCAAATATGGTATATTCAACTCTGTTTTCTCCTTCTCATTTTGAATGCTTTCATATTCATTTTGCTAACCGCTGTTATGCACCCTTGATGTAGATGAGTAGTCCCGTTCGAGCATTGCTCCGGAAGGCGCTTATCCGATACATGAAAATTAAGTGGTTTATTAAAGAAATTGCTCTATCTCTCAAGATACGTGTCGTCTTTAAGCTGGGCAAGTTAAACTTTGTTGTCATCTGCGTGTTGCTTTACGTGACATACGGGAGGCCCCTATCTCTGCTCCGGAGGTTCTGGAAGATCCTAAATTCTCAAGGAGGCGATGACTCGGAGTAATCAAGCAGAGAATGCGACTATTGCAACAATGTAATAGTGATGTTGTGACTAAGACAAACATGCTTTTTTTTGTTATATTTGCCATTGTTGTGTAGTACATGGTTAAACGACCCGTAAATTTTCTGTTGGTGTTATTTCTGTTGTGATTATGATTTCTTGCATGATTGCTTCTGTTCTTTGGGATTCCCTTTATATACATTTCAGTTTAACTTTTTGTGGGAACCAAACACGGGTTAAGCGAGGTAATTCTTTTCTGTTAGTATCGAAATTTACTGACAAGCTGAATGTTGAAATTTTGGTCAATCTGATTGTTTAGAGTGAGATTTTCTGTATCTTTAAACTGAAAGTTCTGATCACTCTGAATGTTGAATTACAGACATTGACAGAGTTCTAAAGGTTGAGATTTTCTGTATCTTTTTTTAGAGTGAAATTTACTGACAAGTTGAATGTTGAAATTTTGGTCAGTCTGAATGTTTCAACTGAATGTTTAGAGTGAGAGTTTCTGTATCTTTGAACTGAAAGTTTTGGTCATTCTGAATGTTTTAGTCTAACTTTTGTATAGATTCAGTACTATCAAATGTTCCTGTTGCATCATCAATACAAAACTGAATTTTGTACTCCATTCTTGATTTTGACCAAAATGTTCCTACTGCATCATCTATACGAAACTGAACTTTGTACTCCATTCTTGATTTTGACCAAAATGTTCCTGCTGCAACATTTCTTGATTTGTCAAACTGAATGTTCCTGCTGCAACATTCAGATTTTGTATATTTTTTTACGGAGCATAGTTTACAGTATACAGATTTTGTAAACTAATTTAGACAAATGTTTTGGTCATCTCTGAACGTTGAATGTTTTGGTCAATGTCATGCTGCCCCATTTCTTGATTTGACATTGACAGAGTAGACTGAATTTTGATCCTGTAAACTGACAGTAAACAGATTGATCCTGTAAACAGGGACATTGCCAAGTTTGTTTCTGAACATTTATAACCTAGCAAATTTTAGGGGTGTCAGATGTTCTGAAAATTTCTTCGAATGTGTGGCGTACACTGCATATTCTGAACATGACACAAATTTCTTTGAATGTGTGGCATACACTGCAAATAGGCAGACTCTATACTGCATCTAGCTGGCAGGATAATCTGTTGCATGACAAATGGCCGATCAGCATCTGGACACATAGCATAGACAAATAGTGGCGTGGACACGTAGAATAGACAAATCACAGTTGACATTGATCCTGACAAAATAAGATTACAGTGCCTTGTGAGCTGTGTTGGGCTGCATCTTTTGATGCCATGTGGATCAGATCATGGGTTCTAGTGACTTATCCTATCGGACCACACAAAATCAAGCAATATGTTACTGTCTTTTGTACTGTACTTGTGGATCAGATCATACGTTACTGTATTTGTTTTCTAGTTTTGCTTGCCCATCTTGAATGAGATCGTAATTATAATTCCAGTAACACCATCAGCTCACTACATTAGGACGCCTAATTCTAGTTTTCCTTCTCCATCTTGTTTGCCTTCTCTTTTGCAACATCAAAGCAGTTACTCCAGCTTGGATAAAGGGGACGTAAACTAATATAAACGCTTTTATATTAGTTTATAGAGGGAGTACTGAATTACTGAAGTGTCACCGCCTGGTGAACGAACGACTATGTGTCTCTGATTGTGACTGTGTATGCTAACAGAAGACACACACCATCTTTTGTGCATATACAAGTCTTGAGATGAGAACAATATTCTCGTGAGGATAATTTGTTTTGCTCACTCGCCTTCCTTTTTTGCTAATCTCACGGCCGACCATACTACAGCTAGTGAAGCGAATGAAGGCCATCATTGTGGTTACCAGCCATGAATGTCTTGTTTCCATCAAGCAGCTCATAACACATGCTTTTTTTTTTGCGGGTAGAAATATTGTATTACTCAAGCCAACAAAGAGTTACATTCAGCGGCGACTAGCTCAAGCACTATCGGGGGACCAGAGCCAATCCAAGTCATGGTTCTTCCCTCGGTACGAGCAAAATTTGCTAGACTATCGCTAACCTGATTTTGAGACCGGTTTACATGAGTAATACAACATTCACGAAGGGATAAAAGATATCTAATCTCTTTTACTAAAGAAGCATAAATAGACCTATTTGTCTCCTGTCCTTGAATCAGCTTTATAGCAACAAGTGAATCCAACTCAATGGTCACTGGACGATCACTTCTCTGGATCGCTAGAGAAAGACCTTCCATGCAAGCACCCAGCTCTGCCTCCAAAGCTTCACGACACGAGTAAAGTGTTCTGCAAGCTGAAAAGATTACATCCCCCGAAGGATCCCGTAATACCATACCTGCACCTGCCCTACCATCATGAAAAGAGCCGTCCGTGTTTAGCTTTACCCACCCTTCCGGTGGTGCAGCCCACTTCAGGGCGGCCGGTACGGGCGCATCAGCATGGGTTAACGTGCGATCAAAGGAGATAATTGACTTCCCCTTGGCTGGATCCATATGCATGTTCGTTTTGATAGCAATTAGTGACTCCAGATAGCTGACAAGGAACCTCCTCGATACCTCAAGGGGAGGCGGAATCTTATTGTGCACTATCTCATTACGAATGAACCAACACCTCCAGAGAGTCATAAGAAGCATGGACCTCTCTAATTCATGAAGTGGCTGTAGCACTTGGAACAGCCATTCCTTCCCAACATTCTGAATGGTATCCACCAGTGGGAGGTTCCAAACCTCTGACATATAGCACCATAATTCTCTTGCTCTAGGGCAGCGACATAGAGGATGGAAGTTGTCTTCCGGTTCCACACCACACACCGGACATATGCTGGTGATTTCTAAGGTCCTCTTATGCTTGTTAACCCAAGTAGGAAGGGAATCTGAGACCACTCTCCAAGCAAAGTTTTTGACTGTTGGAGGAACATCCGTTTTCCATATCAGGTTCCAGATGGCCCGGCAACCCTCTGGATTAGTGCTAGACGCAGGTTGAGATTCTCTGTTGGCTTCCTCAAAAGCAAACTCATACGCCGACTTCACCGAAAATTGTCCAAATCTCCCTGGTCCCCATGCAATTGTATCCTCTTCAAGCCTTGGAGATGCTCTGATTTTAATGATTTCATTCACATCACAAGGCCAAAAATAATTCTGCAGCAAGTTCAAATTCCACGACCCATTGTTAGTAAGCAGCTCGGACACATAACGGATGCGGCAGTTACCTCTAGGGGTGACCGGTTTGAAGGAATGGGGTCTCGGTATCCAATTGTCTCTCCAAACACGAATGCTTGATCCATTGCCCACTCTCCAGACTATGCCTTTTTTCAGGAGCTCAAGTCCATAGCTTATAGCTTGCCAAGATGGGGAGGCATTACCAGAAAAGACCGTATCCTCAAGCTGGCCATCCGGGTAATACCGGGATTTTAACAGTCGAGCACAAAGGCTTTCCGGCCTATCAATAAGTCTCCAAGCTTGGCGTGCGAGGAGAGCTTGGTTGAACATTCTGTAATCGCGAAATCCAAGCCCTCCTTTACACTTTGGCTGCAACAAAGAATCCCAGGACTTCCAATGTACTTTTCTGCGACCTTCTTTAGAGCCCCAATAAAAGTTTCTTACCATCCTTGTTAGGTCATCACAAACTGAGAACGGGAGCTTAAAAACACCCATAATGTATGTCGGGAGAGATTGTGCAACTGATTTGATGAGAACTTCGCGGCCCGGCTGCGCCAGCCACCCATCTCCCCACTGTATAAGCCTCTTAGTGAGACAAGCTTGCAAGTTTTGAAACCGTCCCTTAGACATCCGACCTTCAGGTGTAGGGAGACCCAAGTATTTTTCTTCAAATTCTGCCTTAGTAACTTCCAGAATAGTACGGATAGCATTCTGGCCAACTTCTGAACATGCTGGACCGAATAGTATGGAGCACTTGTTCAGATTAATACTCTGGCCAGTAGCACTAGCATACAGGTCCAAAATCTCCTTGACTTTCATAGCTTGATCCTGTGTTGCCTCAAAAAACAGCAAAGAGTCATCTGCGAATAAAAGATGTGATATCCCCGGCGCCCTTCTACAGACTCTTATAGGATTAATACTTCCAATATTAACTTCCTGCTTCAGAATGGCTGATAATCCGTCAGCAACGAAAAGGAATAAGAAGGGTGATAGAGGGTCACCTTGCCGTAGCCCACGCGACGGTGCAAACGAATCTAGATGGGTTCCATTAAGTTTTACCGAATACCTCACCGAAGTGACACATGTCATAATCCAGTCCACCCACTGGTGAGAGAAACCCAATTTCTGCATCATTTGCTTCAAGAAAACCCAATCAACTCTATCATATGCCTTTGATAAGTCGAGCTTATATGCACAAAAACATCTGGTAGGGTCTTTTTCTTGCTTTATATGGTGGATGCACTCGAAAGCAATGAGTGCATTATCCGTGATCATTCTTCCGGGTATAAAAGCACTCTGCTCCGGCGAGATAATATCATCCAAAATTGGCCTGAGCCGATTCACCAAACACTTTGATATGACCTTATAGGTTACATTACATAAACTAATAGGCCTGAAATCAGTCAACTTCGAAGGATTAGGGACTTTTGGGATAAGCACGATTGAGGTTGAGTTAACCCCTTCCGGCATCACACCTGAGTTGAAAAACTCCTTAACTGACGTGATTACGCTGTCCCGTAGCGTACTCCAGTTACGCTGAAAAAAGCGTGCTGGAAAACCATCTGGGCCCGGGGCCTTCAACGGACCGATCTGAAACAGGGCATCCGAAATTTCGTCATCACTGAAAGGAGCACATAGCTTAGCATTATCATCATCAGTTATCAGTGCATCAAACAGACTTAGAACCGGAGTGTGGATGAGGTTCGGATCAGCCGTGTACATTCCTTGGAAGTACTCATTAGCCATTTGTCTCATTGTCGCCTCATCAGAATGTGCAACACCATTATCATCCACGAGTTCACGAATTTTATTTTTTCTAGCTCTCCAAACCGCCTTGCTCTGAAAGTATTTCGTGTTTCTGTCTCCCTCTTTCAGCCAATTTATTCTCGACCTCTGGAGCCATAGCATCTCTTCCTGATATAATAACTCGTTCATTCTGTCGGTTACTCGCCGTATATCCTGACGATCGGCATTCATATTCATCAATTCCTCAAGTTGTGACCTGGACTTGGCTAGCTCGCGGGTTATGTTACCAAACTTTTTCCTACTCCATATGCCCAAAGTATACATGGTCTTCTTCAGGGCTGACTGCAACTGTTCAAGGTTCCCAATTGCTCCCACCGACTCCCATGCTTGCTGCACCAACTCGGGAAGCTCACCACTTCGCTCCCAAAAGATTTCGTATTGGCGTCGTCTTCCTGCGCTCGGCCCAGGGTCCGGGGTCCCCTTAAGGATAAGAACCACATGATCCGAACAGGGAGACACCACATGGGCCACTGAGGAGAAAGCGAACATATTGCGCCAAGCATTAGAGGCGACAGCACGATCCAAACGTACACGCACGTTTGCAGTCCCGCTTCTCCTATTATCATAAGTAAACGGTACACCTGAGAAACCAATATCCACTAGTTGACATACCTCAAGCACATCACGAAAGGCCAACATTTGTGATTCAGCTCTTGGTGTTGCTGAGAGGTGTTCAAATTCCCAGAGACACTCGTTAAAATCTCCAATAACCAACCAAGGAAGGTCCGAGGTGTTGAACAGGGATTGAAGTTTCTGCCACATTAGGAGACGATTCTCAACACGCGGCTCCCCGTACACAAACGTTACTCTCCACTGTTCGGCGTCAGCATGTAACCGAACTGCCACATCAATATAGCGATCGTCCTTGTCCATAATATCTATTATCAGACTTTCGTGCCAAAAAGGGCAAGGCCCCCGCTCAGGCCGTTGCTATCCACACTAGTAAATCCTTTGAGGCCCAGCCGGCCTCTCAATCTTCTCATTTTATCTTCTTTTTGTCTTGTCTCGCACAGAAACACCATCCTGGGGGAATGCGACTGCACTAGCGTCGCTAGCTCACGAACTGTCCGGGAATTCCCCCCTCCCCGGCAGTTCCAGCTCATGAGATCCATTAATTTCGGCGGCGCTCCTCGATGGAGCCCGCCAAAGATGAAGCATTCTTCTGAACATTAGAACCGGCCACGGTCTTATATGCATTATCAGACTTGGATCTCTTCAAGTCTTGCTTGGGCGGCGGACTTGCAGGAACAGCCCCCGGCCCTGGTAACAACAGATCATTTTTCAGAGGAGCTTGTTCCGAGGGATTTGCAACACCCCTTTTTCTGTTCTGTTCCCACTCCTGCATCTCAATCACAGCCCCTTTATCTAGGTCCATAGCAGCATTTGGAGCTGTTGATTTTTCTGGGTGTTCAGTAGATTCCTGGGTTCGGCCCCCTCCTCTACCTCCTCCCCTCATACTCCAGCCTGCTCTCAGCTCTTTGAAAACCAAAGCTTTTTGGTCATGAACACCATCCCCATGCTCAGTATATAAGTGACCAATCATCCCACAAACGGCACACCAATCCGGAAGGCGCTCATACTTAACCTTGAAAATCTGCCTTTTCATCTTTTTCACAATTGAAACATGGTTTTTTAGAGGCTTTCTCACATCCAAGGTAACCCTGGCCCTATAGAAATTACCAGCAAAGTCACCAGGGTCATCTTCATCGTCACACAGAGCCCCCACCTTCGCAGCCAAAGGTTTAACCAAGGGTCCATATCCATCTGGCAGATCATCTATCTGAATCCATATTTTAAAGCAGTTCAAATCAATCATGGATGGTTTTGTGAATCCATCATAGACCGCAAGCACCACCGGCTGCCCTCTAAAGGCCCACGGACCACCCTCCATCACCTTGATCCAATCTCCCAAACAAGAAAATTGCATAGTGTATAGATTGTCGCCCAAGGATCTGAACTTTACTGTTTGCGCTAAATCCCACGCACTCCTCATGTTCTTGTAGAACCAGTAGTCGCCATACTCCTTGGACGTGTGCACTTTGCCAATCGCGAGCCAGCGGGGGTTGGCTGCAGCATCCGGCATCACATCTTCAAAAACTAGATCATCCAAATCCTCCTCAGCAATCCCAAGTTCAGCCATCATCTCCTCAAGTTCCTTCTCCTCCTGCGTGCGTGATGAAGACGGCGTCGCCATCGTAACCCCAGGAAAACCCGAAGGATGAGACGGCACAGGGACGGTTCCTCTCCACCCTAACCAAGGCCGGGAGCGATCGCGGGGGGGAGCCACGAGATCGGCCCGAGCGTCGGGGCGGGAAAGGGGGATCGGTGGCGGAAGTATTCTCAACGGCGGCTGGCACCGAGAGGAGAGAACCCTAGCGAGAGGGGAAAAATCTGTGTGTGCGCATTGCTCATAACACATGCTTGAAGCTCTTCGCCAGAGAGGACAGTCGGCGCTCCTTCCTTGAGCTCTCTCGCTCGCTCTAGCCGATCGACAGCCATGGCCGAGCGGATCGTGGCGCCGCCGAGGCTAGCTGAGTGGCAGCGACGGCAGAGCTCGAGGGCGACACGGTGGCCGACATGATGGTGTCCTCCGAGTTGGGCAAGCAGTTCGGGAACCCAGCCTCCAGTGAGTCGTTCGAGCTGCCGCACCGTTGTCGTCTGCCCCGTGCTGCTACGAAGCTGCTCTTCGACACCCCATCTGCGCCTTGGCCAAGCTCACCCTGCCGAGACATTGTCGGCCCTGCTGGCCGTCGCCACCGCGTACGCGCCGAACCGTCCCCGGCCCTACTGGCCAAGCCGATGCGTGTACATGCTTGATGGCCGGGTGATCCTTCCTGATGGGTGATGGCCGGGAGAGCAGCATGGCCCATGCGAGCGGCATGCACAACACATGTTTGATATTTTGTCTCAATGGAGTTAACATAAGTGCTGCGTGTGTTTTTCTTTTCTTTTCTTTGTACCTAAAAGCTTGGCCTCGTGTCATTTGGACCGGGCAAAACCATGGCGAGTCAGCCTAGATACCGCTCGAGGGATAAAATTAGTTTGCTTTCAAGGGTTGGGGGTGCAAGTTGTCCGGTTTCGTAGTTGAGGAACCAAAGACTTCACCAAGATTTGAGGGAGGAAATCTCTATAAGAATCAACATAATGTGACCCCTGGTAATGCAAAACAACGTAGCTTGTCAAATAAAGAGAATTCACTAGTAGAAAACCGGCCTTTTGTCCCGGTTCATAAGGGCCTTTAGTCCCGGTTCATAAGGGCCTTTAGTCCCGGTTCATGAACCGGGACTAAAGGGTCGTTACTAATACCTCCCCCTTTAGTCCCGGTTCAAACCAGAACCAGGACAGATGGGGCTCCATGTGGCCGCTGCCGGCAGCCCAGGCAGGGGGGCCTTTGGTCCTGGTTCATGACATAAACCGGGACCAAAAGGTTTCCACGCGTCAGCAGCTGGCTGGAGCTGAGGTTTTTTTTATTTAAAAAAGTGGTTGTTTTAGGGGTTTAGGGGGTTATTTTTAGGTTGTTATTAGCTAGCTAATAGAGAGAAGTGTCATCTCTTATATCTTCATCCTTGGTTTACCAACGCTACTGCTATATGTTCATTTCACCCGCAGATATATAATAACTCATGCATGCTCTCGCATCATACATCATCATATATAATAACAAGTCCTACTAATCAAGCATCATCATACAACTTCTACTCGTTATTAATTAATAATAAGTCATACGATCATCATCCTCATAGTCATCGAACCCAACCCTACATAATTGTTCTTAGCACATGATCATCAGTATCAGGTAGGACCTAAACACACTTAAGGTAAAATAGCATAAAACAATATAGACCCTGACTCTCCATTATGAAGAATGGAGATCATCCTGTCTCCAATTCTTGCGCCTCGCTTCCTTTTGCTTCCAAGAAGCTCATTACGACTGTCCATACATTTTTTCCATTCTTTGATTGTCATGTCTCCACTTTTTTAGAAATCCGGTATGGACAGTTGAGATTCGTAGGATGACCTGGATATATGTTCAAAACATGAAAGCTGCCGCCATTCTGATACATCAAATGAGGCACACAATCCTCTGAGATTCTCTGTTGAAAAACATAGTAATAACTTCGTAGTTAGCAATGATGTACTAGTTTTAGAAGTATGCAAAAAGATGCACGGATGTCGTAATAGTAAAAAATCTTACCAGGGTATCTCCATGGTAGTTACCGTAGTTCAACACGTGCACTAGTGGCACGTATTGACCATAATGTTGAGGAGTTCGATTGTAGATATTGTAATTCTCAAGATCATTACAAAATCCAACCAGATGTGTTTTCTCCTTCTAAGTTAACTCAGAGCCATCGGTGTAGTAAGTTCTATCTACCATCTTCTGCACATTCTTTGATACTTCAAAATAAGCTGTCAATGGAAATAAGCTGTCAACTATTTTGAAATGAACAATATAAATTAGTTAATAATTAACTATGTTTGAGAAACTCACATAGCGGTAGAACTGGAGGAGTATCAACAAGGACCCAAATGTCCATATTGTCTTGCTCGATTTCAGGATCACCAAGATCCATGGTGACAAGCATACCCTCATCAAAACCATACAATTTGTAAAATGCTTCCCAATTTTTGCAACCAAAATGGGTTACGCTCTCAGCATTATACAACTTTACTTCAAAATCCACATCATGATGGGTCCTTAGGTGAATTTTCTTCGTTTCAAAATTTCATGGTCTTCAAAATCCATCCTCTCCAAGACATAGCGTCTTGCATGGCATGGGATAAACTATACTCGAATTGTAAAAGATGAAAATTACACGTTGAAATAGTTGAAGTCATGCTTAATTATGAAAAAAAACACTTGTCGTCGTTGCGTACCGTTTCAACTTCGAAGGTCTCCTCGAGCTTAATGCTGAAGCGCCGACCATCGTCCAGGTGAGGCCTGTCGCACTGACCTCGATCGTCGTGGCACCAGTCGCACTCCCCCGGGAGACTTTCGTCGTCCGATGATGACATTTCCTATACGTTCATAATTCAAAGACTAAATTAGATCATTCAATTTGAGCATTCAATAAGAAAAATCAAATCGCAAAATAAAGTAGTATTCAAATTAGGATGCCTTTAATTATAAGAAAAACTACATCATCTCCATGTGTCCGTACATCGAATATTATCATTAATACACGTCGAATACTATATATCATACATATCGCCAGTACAGCTAGAACCGTAGCGCCCGACGGGTATCGGCGCGGGCGGTGGACACCCAAAGGGAAGGAACCATCACAGGATCATAGTGTTGGGGAACGTTGCAGAAAACAAAAAATTTCCTACCGTTTCACCAAGATCCATCTATGAGTTCATCTAGCAACGAGTATTCAGATTGCATCTACATACCTTTGTAGATCGCGAGCGGAAGCGTTCACTAGAACGTGGATGATGGAGTCGTACTCGCCGTGATCCAAATCACCAATGACCAAGCACCGAACGGACGGCACCTCCGCGTTCAACACACGTACGGTCAGCGTGACGGCTCCTCCTTCTTGATCCAGCAAGGAGGAAGGAGAGGTTGAGGAAGATAGCTCCAGCAGCAGCACGACGGCGTGGTGATGGTGGAGCAGCAGTACTCCGGCAGGGCTTCGCCAAGCTCGTGACGGAGGAGAAGAGGTGTTGCAGGGGAGAGGGAGGCGCCAAAGCTTAAGGGTGCGGCTGCCCCCTCCCTCCCCCCCTTTATATAGGCCCCCTGGGGGGGCGCCGGCCCTTGGAGATCTGATCTCCCAGGGGGGCGGCGGCCAGGGGGGTGGAGTACCCCCCAAGGCAAGTGGGGCGCCCCCCACCCTAGGGTTTCCAACCCTAGGCGCAGGGGGTGGGCCAAGGGGGGCGCACCAGCCCACTATGGGCTGGTTCTCCCTCCCACTTCAGCCCATGGGGCCCTCCGGGATGGGTGGCCCCACCCGGTGGACCCCCGGGACCCATCCGGTGGTCCCGGTACAATACCGGTGACCCCCGAAACTTTCCCGATGGCCGAAATTGCACTTCCTATATATAATTCTTTACCTCCGGACCATTCCGGAACTCCTCGTGGCGTCCGGGATCTCATCTGGGACTCCGAAAAACTTTCGGATTACTGCATATTCATATCCTTACAACCCTAGCGTCACCGAACCTTAAGTGTGTAGACCCTACGGGTTCGGGAGACATGCGGACATGACCGAGACACCTCTTCGGCCAATAACCAACAGCGGGATCTGGATACCCATGTTGGCTCCCACATACTCCTCGATGATCTCATCGGATGAACCATGATGTCGAGGATTCAATCAATCCCGTATGCGATTCCCTTTGTCAATCGGTATTTTACTTGCCCGAGATTCGATCGTCGGTATCCCAATACCTCGTTCAATCTCGTTACCGGCAAGTCACTTTACTCGTACCGTAATGCATGATCCCGTGATCAAACACTTTGATCACATTGAGCTCATTATGATGATGCATTACCGAGTGGGCCCGGTGATACCTCTCCGTCATACGGAGTGACAAATCCCAGTCTCGATCCGTGTCAACTCAACAGACACTTTCGGAGATACCCGTAGTATACCTTTATAGTCACCCAGTTACTTGTGACGTTTGGCACACCCAAAGCACTCCTACGGTATCCGGGAGTTACACGATCTCATGGTCTAAGGAAAAGATACTCGACATTGGAAAAGCTCTAGCAAACGAACTATACGATCTTGTGCTATGCTCAGGATTGGGTCTTGTCCATCACATCATTCTCCTAATGATGTGATCTCGTTATCAATGACATCCAATGTCCATAGTCAGGAAACCATGACTATCAGTTGATCAACGAGCTAGTCAACTAGAGGCTTACTAGGGACATGTTGGTGTCTATGTATTCACACATGTATTATGATTTCCGGATAACACAATTATAGCATGAATAAAAGACAATTATCATGAACAAGGAAATATAATAATAATGCTTTTATTATTGCCTCTAGGGCATATTTCCAACAGTCTCCCACTTGCACTAGAGTCAATAATCGAACACCCATAGAGTTCTGGTGTTGATCATGTTTTGTTCTAGGGAGAGGTTTAGTCAACGGATCTGCGACATTCAGATCCGTATGCACTTTGCAAATTTCTATGTCTCCATCTTGAACATTTTCACGAATGGAGTTGAAGCGATGCTTGATGTGCCTGGTCTTCTTGTGAAACCTGGGCTCCTTGGCAAGTGCAATAGCTCCAGTGTTGTCACAGAAGAGTTTGATCGGCCCCGACGCATTGGGTATGACTCCTAGGTCGGTGATGAACTCCTTCACCCAAATTGCTTCATGCGCTGCCTCCGAGGCTGCCATGTACTCCGCTTCACATGTAGATCCCGCCACGACGCTCTACTTGCAGCTGCACCAGCTTACTGCTCCACCATTCAACATATACACGTATCCGGTTTGTGACTTAGAGTCATCCAGATCTGTGTCGAAGCTAGCGTCGACGTAACCCTTTACGACGAGCTCTTCGTCACCTCCATAAACGAGAAACATGTCCTTAGTCCTTTTCAGGTACTTCAGGATATTCTTGACCGCTGTCCAGTGTTCCTTGCCGGGATTACTTTGGTACCTTCCTACCAAACTTACGGCAAGGTTTACATCAGGTCTGGTACACAGCATGGCATACATAATAGACCCTATGGCCGAGGCATAGGGGATGACACTCATCTCTTCTATATCTTCTGCCGTGGTCGGGCATTGAGCTGAGCTCAATTTCACACCTTGCAACACAGGCAAGAACCCCTTCTTGGACTGATCCATATTGAACTTCTTCAATATCTTTTCAAGGTATGTGCTTTGTGAAAGACCTATGAGGCATCTTGATCTATCTCTATAGATCTTGATGCCTAATATATAAGCAGCTTCTCCAAGGTCCTTCATTGAAAAACTCTTATTCAAGTAGGCCTTAATGCTGTCCAAAAGTTCTATATCATTTCCCATCAAAAGTATGTCATCTACATATAATATGAGAAATGCTACAGAGCTCCCACTCACTTTCTTGTAAACGCAGGCTTCTCCATAAGTCTGCATAAACCCAAACGCTTTGATCATCTCATCAAAGCGAATGTTCCAACTCCGAGATGCTTGCACCAGCCCATAAATGGATCGCTGGAGCTTGCATACCTTGTTAGCATTCTTAGGGTCGACAAAACCTTCCGGCTGCATCATATACAGTTCTTCCTTAAGATACCTGTTAAGGAATGCCGTTTTGACGTCCATTTGCCATATCTCATAATCATAGTATGCGGCAATTGCTAACATGATTCGGACGGACTTCAGCTTCGCTACGGGAGAGAAAGTCTCATCGTAGTCAACCCCTTGAACTTACCGATAACCCTTAGCGACAAGTCGAGCTTTATAGATGGTGACATTACCATCCGCGTCCGTCTTCTTCTTAAAGATCCATTTGTTTTATATCGCTCGCCGATCATCGGGCAAGTCTGTCAAAGTCCATACTTTGTTTTCATACATGGATCCTATCTCGGATTGCATGGCCTCTAGCCATTTGTTGGAATCTGGGCCTGCCATCGCTTCTTCATAGTTCGAAGGTTCACCGTTGTCTACCAACATGATTTCCAGGACAGGGTTGCCGTACCATTCTGGTGCGGAACGTGTCCTTGTGGACCTACGAAGTTCAGTAGTAACTTGATCCGAAGTTTCATGATCATCATCATTAACCTCCTCTCTAACCGGTGGAGGCACCACAGAAACATTTTCTTAACCTGCGCTACTCTCCGGTTCAAGAGGTAATACTTCATCAAGTTCCACTTTCCTCCCACTTACTTCTTTCGAGAGAAACTCTTTCTCCAGAAAGGATCCGTTCTTGGCAACAAAGATCTTGCCTTCAGATCTTAGGTAGAAGGTATACCCAATGGTTTCCTTAGGGAATCCTATGAAGACGCATTTTTCCGACTTGGGTTCGAGCTTTTCAGGTTGAAGTTTCTTGACATAAGCGTCGCATCCCCAAAATTTTAGAAATGACAGCTTAGGTTTCTTCCCAAACCATAATTCATACGGTGTCGTCTCAACGGTTTTAGACGGTGCCCTATTTAAAGTGAGTGTAGCTGTCTCTAGAGCGTATCCCCAAAATGATAGCGGTAAATCAGTAAGAGACATCATAGATCGCACCATATCCAATAGAGTGCAATTACGATGTTCGGACACACCGTTACGTTGAGGTGTTCCAGGCGGCGTGAGTTGTGAAACGATTCCACATTTCCTTAAGTGTGTGCCAAATTCGTGACTTAAATATTCTCCTCCACGATCTGATCGTAAGAACTTTATTTTTCGGTCACGTTGATTCTCTACGTCATTCTGAAATTCCTTGAACTTTTCAAAGGTCTCAGACTTGTGTTTCATTAAGTAGACATACCCATATCTACTCAAGTCATCCGTGAGAGTGAGAACATAACGATATCCTCCGCGAGCCTCAACACTCATTGGACCGCACACATCAGTATGTATGATTTCCAATAAGTTGGTTGCTCGCTCCATTGTTCCGGAGAATGGAGTCTTGGTCATTTTGCCCATGAGGCATGGTTCGCATGTGTCAAATGATTCATAATCGAGAGACTCTAAAAGTCCATCAGCATGGAGCTTCTTCATGCGCTTGACACCAATGTGACCAAGGCGGCAGTGCCACAAGTATGTGGGACTATCGTTATCAACTTTACACCTTTTGGTATTCACACTATGAATATGTGTATTATCACGCACGAGATTTATTAAGAATAAACCCTTGACCATCGGAGCATGACCATAAAACATATCACTCATATAAATAGAACAACCATTATTCTCGCATTTAAATGAGTAGCCATCTCGTATTAAACGAGATCCAGATACAATGTTCATGCTCAAACTTGGCACTAAATAACAATTATTGAGGTTTAAAACTAATCACATAGGTAAATGTAGAGGTAGCGTGCCGACGGCGATCACATCGACCTTGGAACCATTCCCGACGCGCATCGTCACCTCGTCCTTCGCCAGTCTCCGCTTATTCCGCAACTCCTGTTTTGAGTTACAAATATGAGCAACGACACCGGTATCAAATACCCAGGAGCTACTACAAGCACTGGTAAGGTAGACATCAATTACATGTATATCACATATACCTTTAGTGTTGCCGGCCTTCTTGTCCGCTAAGTATTTGGGGCAGTTCCGCTTCCAGTGACCCTGCCCTTTGCAATAAAAGCACTCAGTCTCAGGCTTGGGTCCATTCTTTGAATTCTTCCCGGCAACTTGCTTACTAGGCGCGACAACATCCTTGCCGTCCTTCTTGAAGTTCTTCTTACCCTTGCCTTTCTTGAACTTGGTGGTTTTATTGACCATCAACACTTGATGTTCCTTTTTGATTTCTACCTCCGCTGATTTCAGCATAGCAAATACCTCAGGAATGGTCTTTACCATCCCCTGCATATTGTAGTTCATCACAAAGCTCTTGTAGCTAGGTGGGAGCGACTGAAGGATTCTGTCAATGACCGCCTCATCTGGGAGGTTAATCTCCAGCTGAGTCAAGCGGTTGTGCAACCCAGACATCTTGAGTATGTGTTCACTGACAGAACTATTTTCCTCCATCTTACAACTATAGAACTTGTCGGAGACTTCATATCTCTCGACCCGGGCATGAGCTTGGAAAACCATTTTCAGCTCTTCGAACATCTCATATGCTCCGTGTTGCTCAAAACGCTTTTGGAGCCCCGGTTCTAAGCTGTAAAGCATGCCGCACTGAACGAGGGAGTAATCATCAGCACGCTGCTGCCAAGCGTTCATAACGTCTTGGTTCTCTGGAACGGGTGCATCACCTAGCGGTGCTTCTAGGACATATTGTTTCCTGGCAGCTATGAGGATGATCCTCAGGTTCCGGACCCAGTCCGTATAGTTGCTGCCATCGTCTTTCAGCTTGGTTTTCTCTAGGAACGCGTTGAAGTTGAGGTTGACATTAGCATTGGCCATTTGATCTACAAGACATTTATGCAAAGATTTTAGACTAAGTTCATGATAATTAAGTTCATCTAATCAAATTATTTAATGAACTCCCACTCAGATTAGACATCCCTCTAGTCATCTAAGTGAAACATGATCCGACTCGACTAGGCCGTGTCCGATCATCACGTGAGACGGACTAGTCATCATCGGTGAACATCTCCATGTTGATCGTATCTTCCATACGACTCATGTTCGACCTTTCGGTCTCTTGTGTTCCGAGGCCATGTCTGTACATGCTAGGCTCGTCAAGTCAACCTAAGTGTTTGCTTGTGTAAATCTGTCTTACACCCGTTGTATGTGAACGTTGGAATCTATCACACCCGATCATCACGTGGTGCTTCGAAACAACGAACTATCGGAACGGCGCACAGTTAGGGGGAACACTTTCTTGAAATTGTTATAAGGGATCATCTTATACTACCGTCGTTCTAAGTAAACAAGATGCAAAAACATGATAAACATCACATGCAATCAAATAATAATAGTGACATGATATGGCCAATATCATATAGCTCCTTTGATCTCCATCTTGGGGCTCCATGATCATCTTGTCACCGGCATGACACCATGATCTCCATCATCGTGTCTCCATGAAGTTGCTCGCCAACTATTACTTCTACTACTATGGCTAACACATTTAGCAACAAAGTAAAGTAATTTACATGGCATTTCCAATGACACACAGGTCATACAAAAAAATAATGACAACTCCTATGGCTCCTGCTGGTTGTCATACTCATCGACATGCAAGTCGTGATTCCTATTACATGAACATGATCTCATACATCACATATATATCATTCATCGTTCATCACAACTTTGGCCATATCATATCACAAGCACTTGCTGCAAAAACAAGTTAGACGTCCTCTAATTGTTGTTGCAAGTTTTACGTGGTTCCAATAGGGTTCTAGCAAGAACGTTTTCTTACCTACGTAAAAGCCACAACGTGATTTGTCAACTTCTATTTACCCTTCATAAGGACCCTTTTCGTCGAATCCGCTCCAACTAAAGTGGGAGAGACAGACACCCGCCAGCCACCTTATGCAACTAGTGCATGTCAGTCGGTGGAACCGGTCTCACGTAAGCGTACGTGTAAGGTTGGTTCGGGCTGCTTCATCCCACAATACCGCTGAAGCAAAATAAGACTAGTAGCGGCAAGAAAGTTGACAACATCTACGCCCACAACAATTGTGTTCTACTCGTGCAAAGAGAACTACGCATAGACCTAGCTCATGATGCCACTGTTGGGGAACGTTGCAGAAAACAAAACATTTCCTATGGTTTCACCAAGATCCATCTATGAGTTCATCTAGCAACGAGTATTCAGATTGCATCTACATACCTTTGTAGATCGCGAGCGAAAGCGTTCACTAGAACGTGGATGATGGAGTCGTACTCGCCGTGATCCAAATCACCGATGACCAAGCGCCGAACGGACGGCACCTCCGTGTTCAACACACGTACGGTCAGCGTGACGTCTCCTCCTTCTTGATCCAGCAAGGGGGAAGGAGAGGTTGAGGAAGATAGCTCCAGCAGCAGCACGACGGCGTGGTGATGGTGGAGCAGCAGTACTCCGGCAGGGCTTCACCAAGCTCGTGACGGAGGAGAAGAGGTGTTGCAGGGGAGAGGGAGGCGCCAAAGCTTAAGGGTGCGGCTGCCCCCTCCCTCCCCCCCTTTATATAGGCCCCCTGGGGGGCGGCCCTTGGAGATCTGATCTCCCAGGGGGGCCGGCGGCCAGGGGGGTGGAGTACCCCCCAAGGCAAGTGGGGCGCCCCCCACCCTAGGGTTTCCAACCCTAGGCGCAGGGGGTGGGCCAAGGGGGACGCACCAGCCCACTATGGGCTGGTTCTCCCTCCCACTTCAGCCCATGGGGCCCTCCGGGATGGGTGGCCCCACCCGATGGACCCCCGGGACCCATCCGGTGGTCCCGGTACAATACCGGTGACCCCCGAAACTTTCCCGATGGCCGAAATTGCACTTCCTATATATAATTCTTTACCTCCGGACCATTCCGGAACTCCTCGTGACGTCCGGGATCTCATCCAAGACTCCGAACAACTTTCGGATTACTGCATATTCATATCCTTACAACCCTAGCGTCACCGAACCTTAAGTGTGTAGACCGTACGGGTTCGTGAGACATGCGGACATGACCGAGACACCTCTCCGGCCAATAACCAACAGCGGGATCTGGATACCCATGTTGGCTCCCACATACTCCTCGATGATCTCATCGGATGAACCACGATGTCGAGGATTCAATCAATCCCGTATGCAATTCCCTTTGTCAATCGGTATTTTACTTGCCCGAGATTCGATCGTCGGTATCCCAATACCTCGTTCAATCTCGTTACCGGCAAGTCACTTTACTCGTACCATAATGCATGATACCGTGATCAAACACTTTGATCACATTGAGCTCATTATGATGATGCATTACCGAGTGGGCCCGGTGATACCTCTCCGTCATACGGAGTGACAAATCCCAGTCTCGATCCGTGTCAACTCAACAGACACTTTCGGAGATACCCATAGTATACCTTTATAATCACCCAGTTACGTTGTGATGTTTGGCACACCCAAAGCACTCCTACGGTATCCGGGAGTTACACGATCTCATGGTCTAAGGAAAAGATACTCGGCATTGGAAAAGCTCTAGCAAACGAACTATACGATCTTGTGCTATGCTCAGGATTGGGTCTTGTCCATCACATCATTCTCCTAATGATGTGATCACGTTATCAATGACATCCAACGTCCATAGTCAGGAAACCATGACTATCAGTTGATCAATGAGCTAGTCAACTAGAGGCTTACTAGGGACATGTTGGTGTCTATGTATTCACACATGTATTACGATTTCCGGATAACACAATTATAGCATGAATAAAAGACAATTATCATGAACAAGGAAATATAATAATAATGCTTTTATTATTGCCTCTAGGGCATATTTCCAACACATAGCTCCAGTGAGATCCCTGAAGAACCTGCCAGGTATTCTCGAACCTGCCCTCCAACGCAACCATGTAGCGACGGACGTGCTCGTCCTCCTCGCTGACACGGTGACGTACCACCTCCGCGGTGTCCGGAAGCCTCGGCACTGTCACTGGCCCACGCGACCGCCATCAAACAAGGATCGGGTCAACGACGGGCTGGCTCCTCACCAAGCTACGCCCCCCGGAAGGTAGCACCTCCCAGTACCACCCCGGCGGAGCCCAGTCCCGGACATGGCCCATCTGGTCAAGCAGGTGTCGTCCGCCGCCGACTCGACGAAGAGGATGCGGGATAGGCATCGTCCACGTCGATGCGGGAATAATTGCTTTAACTAAAAAAATAAACTAGTTCTATTAATTTTCTTGCTAAAAATAAACTACTTCTGTAGTAAAATAAACCAGTTTTATTAAATCAACTAGTTCAACTACTAAGCACTTACTATAAATAGAATAATGTAGTACTTACTAAAAATAAACAAGTTTACCTATTTCTAACTAATTCCATTAAACACTTTCTAAGTAGTACTAATTACTAAAAGTTATAGGGGAGGGGGGGTATGTCGAGAACGACATACCCGATAACAAAAAATAAGAAGAGGAAGAAGAAGAAAAAAAGAGGAGAAGAAGAAAGGAAAAGGAGAAGAAAAAAAAGAAAAAAAGGAGAAGAAGAAGGAATAATAGAGGAGGAGGAGAAGAAGAAGAATTCTTCTTCTTCTCCTCTATTCCTTCTTCTTCTCCTCTTTTTTTTCTTCTTTTTCATCTTCTTATTTATTTCTCATGTTATTTCTCTCCTCTTCTTCTTCTCCTTCTTCCTCTTCTTATTTTCCATTTTTCTCTCCTTCTTTTTCTTCTAAATATGAACATATACATAAATGACTTTGATCATACATAATTTTCAGATTCCTACACAATATGAACAAGATTACAACAGAAAATAATAATAAAAATTCTATGAACAAAATTACAACAAAAAAATCATAAAAATTCTATGAAAAAATTGACATATTATTTGCATATATATGAACACACTAACTTTTGCATATGCAACAATAATATCACCAAAAAAATGTATGAACAGAAAAAAATTCTAACTTTTGCATCTAAACTATACAACTAAATTAAGTACAACTAAATTAACTATACATCCTAACTATACAACTAAATTAACTATACATTCTAAATTAGGAAATTACGCAAGCCGGGGCGGCGATCGACGAGGAGGGGCACGGCGTCGGCGGCGAGGAGGCAGGGGGGCACGGGGCGGCGACGGCTCAGTCGGGGCGACGGCAGGGGCGGCGGACGGCGACGGTGAGGGGCACGGCGTCGGCGGCGAGGAGGCAGGGGGGCACGGGGCGGCGACGGCGACGGCGAGGCACGGGCGACGGCGACGGCGCGGTCGGGGGCGACGGTCGGCGTCGGGGGCAACTGCGAGGGAAATGTGAAAATTTCCCAAGTCTTTGCTTATATAGCAAAGCCATTGGTTCTGGTTCGTGGCACAAACCGGGACCAATGAACCCCTTTAGTCCCGGTTTGTGCCACGAACCGGGACCAAAGGCCACTTTTCGGCAGCCCAAAGGGCGGGAAGCGGCGGCCTTTAGTCCCTGTTGGTGCCACGAACCGGGACCAAAGGCCCCCTTTCATCCCGGTTGGTGCCACCAACCGGGACCAAAGGGCGTGTACTGGAACTGCCGCGGTGCGTTGGGATGTTTAGTCCCACCTCGCTAGCCGAGAGGGGCTCGGAGTGGTTCATAAGCCCTGCGGAGCCGACCACTTCGAGCTCCTCTCTACTGCAGGCTTACGGGCCTAAATCCACTCTCTGTGCCTGTGGGCCTACTGGGCCTACTGTGGGCCTGCATCCTGGCCCAACTAGCGGGTTTCTAGTCATATGCAGGCTGTGGTGGGCCAGTAGGCGGCATTTTAAAAAAAAATCCAGTTTTTTGTTTTTTACTAACAAATTATAAACTTTCTGTTAGTGCCATTAATTTTCCAATTTGAATTGTTTAAATTTGAATTATTTGAAATTTATGTGAATCACTAGTTTGTAACAAAAGAAATATTTATGATAATTCTTTTTGCTATTAAAGTTTCTTTTTGCTTATAATGTTTTGAACGGAAAATACTTTGATAATTTTATTCTTTGTTGCTTTATTTATTTTATTTTTTTCTACTTATAACAAAATATTTATTGTTAATATAAGTATTTTTTCCAGATTTTTTGTTTTGTTTTCTGCATTATTCATTTTCTTTTGTTTTTTGCTTTATTTTTTAATTCTTTATGCTTTTAGTCTTAGAAAAATTATAAACTTTTTGTTAATGCCATTAGTTTTCAAATTTGAAAACACACTTTTTCTTTGTTTTCTTTGTTGCTTTATTTATTTTATTTTGTTTTTCTACTTATAACAAAATACTTATTGTTAATATAAGTATTTTTTTTCCAGATTTTTTGTCGACGGCACAGTGGATCTCTCAATGAAAGCACCACAGCCGGTGTCAAAACCGGCACATCTCGAGTAGGGGGCCCCGAACTGTGCGTCTAGGATCGATGGTAACAGGAGACGAGGGACACGATGTTTACCCGGGGGGGGGGGGGGTCTAGGGTTACATGGAGTCAGTTAAACCTCCCCATTTTTTATTTTAGGTCACAAAATTTGTTTATGAATAGTTTAAATTTGAATTTTTTAAGATTTGTGTGAATCACTAGTTTATGAATAACTTTACTATTTATTTTTTCATTTCTACTTAGAACTAAATACTTATAGTTTTTTAGTCATTTCTTTTTTCTTTTAGGTCACAAAAAATAAAAACTTCTCTGTTAGTGAAGATAGATGCACTTATAGAGAAAATTAAACATAAATTCATAATTAATTTCTATTTATGAATTTAGGTCCAATTTCCTCTATAGGTGCATCTATTTTCACTTTGAGAGGAGCTCAACAACGCAGAGAGGGACGGGCTTATAAACAGGTGCGGGCGCCCTTCGGTTGGCGAGGTGGGACTAAACTCTGGGCCAACCCTTTAGTCCCGGTTCATGGCATGAACCGGGACTAAAGGGGAGCCTTTGGTCCCGGTTAGTGGCATGAACCGGGACCAATAGTGGTGGCCCAGGAGCGAAGCCCATTGGTCCCGGTTCGTCCCACCAACCGGGACCAAAAGATCCAGATGAACCGGGACCAATGATCCACGTGGCCCGGCCGGCCCCCTGGGCTCACGAACCGGGACCAATGCCCCCATTGGTCCCGGTTCTGGTCTGAACCGGGACTAATGCACTAGTAGAAAACAGGGCTATGGTCCAGGCCGGCTCAGCCCATTAGTCCCGGTTCAGTCTAGAACCGGGACCAATGTGGGCATTGGTCCCGGTTCGTGAGCCCAGGGGGCCGGCCGGGCCACGTGGGCCATTGGTCCCGGTTCGTCTGGACCTTTTGGTCCCGGTTGGTGGGACGAACCGGGACCAATGGGCCTCGCTCCTGGCCCACCACCATTGGTCCCGGTTGGTGGCTTGAACCGGGACCAAAGGCTCCCCTTTAGTCCCGGTTCATGTCACCAACCGGGACCAATGAGGTGCCTATATATACCCCCTCGCGCAAGAGCAGAGCACAGTGCTCTGTTTTTTCTGGCCGAGGGGGAGAGGGCTTTGTGGTGCTCTAGCTCACCTCCTATGCACATGAGGTGTTCGATGGAATGCCCGAGCCACACTACTTAAGCTTTCTCCTCTCGAAGCTCGACCTCCAAGCTCCATTTTCCTCGAGATTTGTCTAGATTTAGCGGTCCGTCACGCCCCGTCCCCGTCTTCACCGCCGTCGATCACCCGCGCCGATCTCATCACCGACACCACCGTGGTGAGCCTCTTGTTCTTATCTTCTTTCTGAAAGGAAAAATATTCTTACTTGTATGTTTAGATAGATACTTGTATCATTTTCTTACATTTATTATTGCATCTTATATAGTGCGATGGTTTTGGTATCCGCCCCCGTCGGCCCTCGTCCTGTCTATGATTCGGATTTGGTATGTATATTATCTTTATAACTATTGGTTCATTTATTGTTTATGAAAATTATGCCGACCAACGTGACATAGATTTTATTTATCTAGGATGTATGTGAATCGGAAATGCCAACCGACCCTATTGTCGAGAGGTTAAATTTAGTTGAAGAAGAAAACAATTTGTTGAAGGAAAAAATAAAAAAATTGAGGAGGAGAAGATGATATTGGAGTTGCATGTTGCGGATGTCGTCGATGATCACAAGATCAAGATGGATGCAATGCGCTTGAAGATTAGAAAGATTAGAAAATATGCCATTCATACCGAGGCTTGGTATCATTATGCCGTTGGATCAATTGTTACCTTGGTTGCGATTATGATCGCATTTGTTTTCGCATTGAAATGTTTTACATAGTTTCAATGTATGGTTTAATTAATTAGATGCTCTGGAGAGCTATATGTTGTTAGATGAGAACTATGTATGCACTTTGGTTTTAATGTGATGATGAACTTCTATTAATTTGGACACTTAATTATATATAATGCACGCAGATGAACCGGCAATGGATGTACGGTGACAGACACACCCGCGAGTACATTAAGGGCGTGCATGAGTTTCTCGATGCGGCTGAGGCAAACAAGCAGAATGGTTTTATGTGTTGTCCATGCACTGAATGTGGGAATACGAGGTCTTACTCTAACCGGAAAATCCTTCACTCCCACCTGCTTTACAAGGGTTTCATGCCACACTATAATGTTTGGACGAGGCACGGAGAAATAGGGGTTATGATGGAAGACGGCGAAGAAGAAGAGTACGATGACAACTATGTGCCCCCTGAATACGGTGATGCTGCAACGGGGGGAGCTGGTGAAGATCAAGAGGAACCAGACGATGTGCCCAATGATGCTGCCACGGGTGAAGCTGCTGAAGATCAAGAGGAACCAGACGATGTGCCCGATGATGATGATCTCCGCCGGGTCATTGTCGATGCAAGGACGCAATGCATTAGTCAAAAGGAGAAGCTGAAGTTCGATCGCATGTTAGAGGATCACAAAAAAGGGTTATACCCCAATTGCGAAGATGGCAACACAAAGCTCGGTACCGTACTGGAATTGCTGCAGTGGAAGGCAGAGAATGCTGTGGCTGACAAAGGATTTGAGAAGCTACTGAAAATATTGAAGAAGAAGCTTCCAAAGGATAACGAATTGCCCGACAGTACATACGCAGCAAAGAAGGTCGTATGCCCTCTAGGATTGGAGGTGGAGAAGATACATGCATGCCCTAATGACTGCATCCTCTACCGCGGTGCATACAAGGATCTGAACGCATGCCCGGTATGCGGTGCGTTGCGGTATAAGATCAGACGAGATGACCCTGGTGATGTTGACGGCGAGCCCCTCAGGAAGAGGGTTCCTGCGAAGGTGATGTGGTATGCTCCTATAATACCACGGTTGAAACGTCTGTTCAAAAACGAAGAGCATGCCAAGTTGATGCGATGGCACAGTGAGAACCGAAAGAAAGATGGGAAGTTGAGAGCACCCGCTGACGGGTCGCAGTGGAGAAAAATCGAGAGAAAGTACTGGGATGAGTTTGCAAAGGACCCAAGGAATGTATGGTTTGCTTTAAGCGCGGATGGCATTAATCCTTTCGGGGAGCAGAGCAGCAATCACAGCACCTGGCCCGTGACTCTATGTATGTATAACCTTCCTCCTTGGATGTGCATGAAGCGGAAGTTCATTATGATGCCAGTTCTCATCCAAGGCCCTAAGCAACCCGGCAACGAAATTGATGTGTACCTAAGGCCATTAGTTGAAGAACTTTTACAGCTGTGGAATGGAAACGGTGTACGTACGTGGGATGAGCACAGACAGGAGGAATTTAACCTTAAGGCGTTGCTGTTCGTGACCATCAACGATTGGCCCGCTCTCAGTAACCTTTCAGGACAGACAAACAAAGGATACCACGCATGCACGCACTGTTTAGATGACACTGAAAGTATATACCTGGACAAATGCAGGAAGAATGTGTACCTGGGCCATCGTCGATTTCTTCCGACCAACCATCAATGTCGAAAGAAAGGCAAGCATTTCAAAGGCGAGGCAGATCACCGGAAGAAGCCCGCCATGCGCACCGGTGATCACGTGCTTGCTATGGTCAATGATTTACACTACGTAATCTTTGGAAAGGGTCCCGGTGGACTAGCTGTTCCGAATGACGCTGAGGGACACGCACCCATGTGGAAGAAGAAATCTATATTTTGGGACCTACCCTACTGGAAAGACCTAGAGGTCCGCTCCTCAATCGACGTGATGCACGTGACGAAGAACCTTTGCGTGAACCTGCTAGGCTTCTTGGGCGTGTATGGGAAGACAAAAGATACACCTGAGGCACGGGAGGACCTGCAACGTTTGCACGAAAAAGACGGCATGCCTCCGAAGCAGTATAAAGGTCCTGCCAGCTACGCTCTTACGAAAGAAGAGAAAGAAATCTTCTTTGAATGTCTGCTCAGTATGAAGGTCACGACTGGCTTCTCGTCGAATATAAAGGGAATAATAAATATGCCAGAGAAAAAGTTTCAGAACCTAAAGTCTCATGACTGCCACGTGATTATGACGCAACTGCTTCCGGTTGCATTGAGGGGGCTTCTACCGGAAAACGTCCGATTAGCCATTGTGAAGCTATGTGCATTCCTCAATGCAATCTCTCAGAAGGTGATCGATCCAGAAATCGTACCAAGGCTAAGGAGTGATGTGGCGCAATGTCTTGTCAGTTTCGAGCTGGTGTTCCCACCATCCTTCTTCAATATCATGACGCACGTCCTAGTTCATCTAGTCGACGAGATTGTCATCCTGGGGCCCGTATTTCTACACAATATGTTCCCCTTTGAGAGGTTCATGGGAGTCCTAAAGAAATATGTCCGTAACCGCGCTAGGCCAGAAGGAAGCATCTCCATGGGCCATCAAACAGAGGATGTTATCGGGTTTTGTGTTGACTTCATTCCTGGCCTTAACAAGATAGGTCTCCCTAAATCGCGGTATGAGGGGAGACTGACTGGAAAAGGCACTCTTGGAAGAGACTCAATAATATGCAGGGACGGATATTCTTGGTCTCAAGCACACTACACAGTTCTACAGAACTCTACCTTGGTGACCCCGTATGTCGATGAACACAAGAACAGTCTGCGCTCCAAACACCCGGAGCAATGCGACGACTGGATTACATGTGAACACATCAGGACTTTCAGCAGTTGGTTGGAAACACGTCTCAGAGGTGACAACACTGTTTGTGATGAGTTGTACTTGTTGTCCAGGGGACCATCTTTGACTGTATTGACTTACAAAGGATACGAGATAAATGGGAATACATTTTACACGATCGCCCAAGACCAAAAGAGCACCAACCAAAACAGCGGTGTCCGCTTTGATGCAGCAACCGAGAGCGGAAAGGACACATATTATGGTTACATAGTGGACATATGGGAACTTGACTACGGACCTGATTTTAAGGTCCCTTTGTTTAAGTGCAAATGG
Source organism: Triticum aestivum (assembly GCF_018294505.1). Classification (NCBI taxonomy): domain Eukaryota; kingdom Viridiplantae; phylum Streptophyta; class Magnoliopsida; order Poales; family Poaceae; genus Triticum; species Triticum aestivum. The sequence goes on from NC_057794.1 coordinate 589,253,693, forward strand.
GTCAATCTGTTAGGCGGCGGGGTACAGGTAGACCCACAGTACGGAATGACAACAGTGGATCTGAAAAATCTTGGGTACACTGACGAACCGTTCGTCCTAGCCAATGATGTGGCACAGGTTATCTATGTGAAGGACATGTCTACCAAACCGAGAAAAAGAAAAGATAAGGAAGCGAATACATCATACGATGAGCCAAAGCGCCACATAGTTCTTTCAGGAAAAAGGGACATCCTGGGAGTGGACGGCAAGACAGACATGTCTGAAGATTATGAAAAGTTTCATGAAATTCCTCCCTTCAATGTCAAGGCTGACCCAAGCATCCTGATAAACAATGAAGATTATCCATGGTTACGGCGCAATAAGCAAATGACACAAGCGAAGAAAAAGTGAAGACTTTCTCCCGCAACTATTATGATGATACCATGCCAAATTTGTAACAGACGAACATGCTACCATTGTCCGTTTTGTACATGCACATGGTATGTGGGTGAAATTATGATACCATCCCAACTTTCAACTTTTTCAGAGTTCATTTGAAATGCTTTCATGTCTTATGGTTCGAAACTTTGATACTTCGAAAGTGATTGTCCATTTGTACACGAAGTGCATCAAGTTTTTGTCGTAACCCTCTCTACTTTTTGGAACATGCTATGTGGGTGAAATGATGATACCATGCCAACTTTCAACCCTTTCAGAGTTCATTTTGAAATGCTTTCCAAATTCAGAGTCATTTAGCTCAAAGAATGAATCAATAGCAAACAGAATAAACTACAAAACTTTTATGAAAATAAAAACAATCAATTAAAATATTATGTTATGATCAACTAAAATAAAACTATAATATTCTTCAATAGCAAAAAGAATATAATTTTTGTGACCTAAAATCAAACTATAAGTATTTAATTGTAAGTATAAATAAAAAATAAATAGCAAATAAGAAAAAAATCTATTTTTATAGTAAAGTTATTCATAAACTAGTGATTCACACAAATTTTATAAAATTCAAATTTAAACTATTCAAAATTTTAAAACTAATGGCACTAACAGAAAGTTTATAATTTTTGTGACCTAAAATCAAAAAGAAATCACTAAAAAACTATAAGTATTTAGTTGTAAGTATAAATAAAAAATAAATAGAAAAAAATTCTATTTTTATAGTAAAGTTATTCATAAACTAGTGATTCACACAAATTTTTAAAAATTCAAATTTAAACTATTCAAAATTTAAAACTAATGGCACTAACAGAAAATTTATAATTTTTGTGACCTAAAAGCAAAAAGAAATCACTAAAAAACTGTAAGTATTTAGTTTTAAGTAGAAATAAAAAAAATAAAAAACCAAAAAAATGTAGAAATAAAAAAGAAAAAACCAAAAAAATGCCTCCTACTGGGCCTCCACGACCTGAATACGACTAGAAACCCTACATGGGCCAGGATTCAGGCCCGCAGAAGGCCCAATAGGCCCACAGGCAGTAGCAAGTTTAGGCCCGAAAGCCTGCATTAGAGAGGAGCTCGAATGGGGAGGCACACCAGCGCTTATAAACCAGTGCCGGCGCCCTTCAGCTAGCGATGTGGGACAAAACTTTTGGGCGCGGGGCAGCACAAGGCCATTGGTCCCGGTTGGTGGCACCAACCGGGACTAAAGGGGGGCATTGGTCACGGTTGGTGCCACGAACCGTGACCAATGCTCCGTCTATATATACAGCACTTGTGAAAATTTTGGTTCAGTTCTTCAATCCCGCCCCGACGACGCCGCCAGGCTGCCCCTCTGCTCGCCTCGCCGTCGCCGCCGTTGCCCCTGCCCCGCCCCCGAGCGCGCCCTGCCTCGCCATCGTCGTCGGCCGCCCGTCCACCGCCCCCGAGCACCCCCTGCGCCGCCGAGCCCATCCGCCGCCCCCGAGCACCCTCTGCGCCTCGCCGTCGCCGACGTTGCCCCTGCCCCGCCCCCGAGCGCGCCCTACCTCGCCGTCGTCGCCGGCCGCCGCCCCCGAGCACCCCCTGCACCCCCGAGCCCGTCCGCCACCGCCGAGCACGCCCCGCCGTCGCCCTCACCCTCGCCGACCCCGAGCCCGTCCTCGTCGCCGTCGCCCCCGACGCCGGCCGCCCGCGTCTCCTCCCCGATCCCTCCGGGAGAGGTAGCTACCGCCCCATCCTCCCCCCTTCCTTCCTTCCCTGCTCCTTAATTTGCAAAATATTGATATGATGTAGATGTATGTATGTATGTATGAGTTGGGGAGAAAGTTTATAATTTTTGTTCATATATACTGTAGATGTATGTATGATGAATTTTGATATTTTTTTGTTCATATATAATGTAGATGTATATGTATGTATGGAATGATATCGATGGATGTATGTATATAGAACATTCGTAGAAAATATGACGAATCCGATATGACCAATATCCCCCTCCGGTTCACTCGGGAACACTAACTATCTCGGAGAAAAAAATGTTATCGGGGAAAAAAATGTTATCGGGGTCGAGGGTCGTCGAACATGAGAGGAAGAAGAGGATAAAAAAGAAGAGGAAGAAGAAAAAAAAAGAGGAGAAGAAAGAATAGAGGAGCTTCTCCTCTATTCTTTCTTCTCCTCTTTTTTTGCTTCTTCTTCATCTTTTTTTTATCGGGAACGAGGGTCGTCGAGGGTCGCAGAGCGGTAGAGGAAGAAGAGGATAAAAAAGAAGAGGAAGAAAAAAAAAGAGATTTCTTCTCCTCTATTCTTTCTTCTCCTCTTTTTTTCTTCTTCTTCCTCTTTTTTTATCGGGAGCGAGGGTCGTCGAGGGTCGCCGAGGGGTCGAGGGTCGAGAGGGGGTCGACGGTCGCCTAGGGGTCGAGGGTCGAGAGGGGGTCTAGGGTCGCCAAGAGGAGAGAGGAAGACGAGGAGAAATAAATAAGAAGAATAAAAAAGAAGAAAAAGAAGAGGAGAAGAAGAAAGGAATAGAGGAGAAGAAGAGAAAAATAGAATATATATTCTATTTTCTCTTTTCTCCTCTATTCCGTTCTTCTTCTCCTCTTTTTTTTCTTTTTTTTCTTCGACACGTGGGGGGGGGTCGAGAACGCCGGACATTCATGAGAGAGGCGAGGAAGAAGGGGAAGAAGAGGGAGAAGAAGAGGAGAGGAAGAAGAGGAAGTCTTCTCCTCTATTCTTTCTTCTCCTCTTTTTTTTTTCTTCTTCCTCTTTATTTTATCGGGAACGAGGGTCGTCGAGGGTCGCCGAGCGGTAGAGGAGAAATAAATAAGAAGAAGAAAAAAGAAGAAAAAGAAGAGGAGAAGAAGAAAGGAATAGTGGAGAAGAAGAGAAAATAGAATATATTCTATTTTCTCTTCTTCTCCACTATTCCTTTCTTCTTCTCCTCTTTTTTTTCTTCTTTTTTTCTTCGATCTTCTCCTCTAGCTATTCCTTTCTTCTTCTCCTCTATTTTCTTCTTCTTCTTCTTCTTCTTCTTCTTCTTCTTCTTCTTCTTCTTCTTCTTCTTCTTCTTCTTCTTCTTCTTCTTCTTCTTCTTCTTCTTCTTCTTCTTCTTCTTCTTCTTCTTCTTCTTCTTCTTCTTCTTCTTCTTCTTCTTCTTCTTCTTCTTCTTCTTCTTCTTCTTCTTCTTCTTCTTCTTCTTCTTCTTCTTCTTCTTCTTCTTAATTTTTATCGGGAACGAGGGTGTTGAGGATCGCCGAGGGGTCGAGGGTCGGGAACTAGGGTAGAGGGTCAAGGGTCGTTAAGGGGTCAAGGGTCGAGGGTTTCAGGGTCGAGGGTTCGAGGGTTCTATAGGGTCGAGGGTCGAGGGTTCCAGCAGGGTCGTCTAGGGGTCGAGGGTTCCAGGGTCGTCGAGGGTTCGAGGGGTCGAGGATCGCCGAGGGGTCGAGAGAGGTTTCCTAGTGTCAAAGTATTAAAGAAATCCATGCCTTCATCATTAGTCGGAAGTAACCAGGGCATGTTGGTACGAAGTTCTGCAAAGTTGTTCTGGAATGGAGTCCCGGATAGAATAATCCGCCTTTTGGTACGAATTCAGCAAAGGCCTTCCAAATAGCGATATTCGGAAGGCTCTTTCTAAACTTTGTACCAAAAAGCAAATTATCCTATCTGGGACTCCGTTCTAGAACAACTTTGAAGAGCTTCGTACCATCATGCACATGTTACTTTCGCCTAATGATGAAGACATGGTTTTGTTGAATCCTTTGACACTAGGCAACCTCCCGACCCCTCGGCGATCCTCTCGAACATGAGAGGAAGAAGAGGATAAAAAAGAAGAGGAAGAAGAAAAAAAAGAGGAGAAGAAAGAATAGAGGAGTTCTACTCCTCTATTCTTTCTTCTCCTCTTTCTTTTTCTTCTTCTTCCTCTTTTTTTTATCGGGAACGAGGGTCGTCGAGGGACATAGATGTAGTGTCGTCGTTGTCGATATATACCCCCTCCCGATAGCTTACTATGATTAGGTAGCTAGTTCTACGTTTGGCACTAATATATCCATCTGTCATGTTTGAATAATAATTGCCATGTTGTAAATATTTGTAGAAACTATGGACACCGCCCTAGACGAAGCAACAAAAGAAGTGTTGTTGAGGGACATAATCGCAGAAGGAAGTGATGCCATCTCGTTGTTTCTCAACGAAACCGATGGTCTGGAAGGAGAGGGTGAACAAGCTGGCTACGGTGACCTAATGCCGGTGCAAGAAGAAGAACATGAGGACGGCTCCGGTGACCCAATGTCGGTGCAAGAAGGAGACCGTGATGACGGCTCCGGTGACCGAACCGAGTCCGGCCAGGTATATATATTAGTTAAGCCTATGCTGACTAGCTGATTGATGCATTCATTGTTTTGGTATGTACACATATTAATTAAGTCTTTGTTCTTTTTTCTAGCCCTCCGGATCGAGCACAACTTCGGTAAAGAGACGAGGCCCGAAGAAAAAGTTGAGCTCGGATGAAAAGTTTGAGATCATAGCAATCGCGCCCGACGGCCAACCTATTGAACCCCTCCGGACAAAGAGCACATTTGTTTCTCAGTGCGGGGTTCTGGTTAGGGACAAGATCCCGATAAGCATCCAACAATGGTTTAAGCCGGCTACAGAAGACCCTGAGGTGTCTTATGTCAATGATATGCAGAAAAATGATCTTTGGACTGAGCTGAAGTCAAATTTCACCCTACCGCCAGAGGATAATCCAGAGAACCCAGTTAAAGAGAAATTAATCAAGTCTTTTGCTCTGAAGAGGATGGCAGAACTATTCAGGAGGTGGAAGAAAGAGCTGAATAAGTTTGTCGAAAATAATGAGACACCAGAATTCAAGGGCAGATATGAGAAGATCAGAGATCTCTGGCCCGCATTTGTGGCCCACAAGACATCGTAAAAGAGTAAGAAGATGTCGGCGACAAACAAGCAAAATGCTGCGAAGAAGAAGCTTCACCATCGCACGGGGTCAAGTGGCTACCTCGTAGCCCGGCCTAAGTGGTCCAAGACTGAGAATGATCTGGTTCATAAAGGGATCGAACCAGAGACAATTAACTGGCCAGACCATTGCCGGACTTGGTTCTTCGGGGCTGGCGGAACCTTGGACCCTGTAACAGGGAAGTGCATTTGGACGAACGATCAAATGGACATACCAGTCAGTAAGCTTAAGCAGTATATCGAAGCAGCGCAGGAAGGGACGTTCTTTCCAGACAGAGAGAATGACGAGCTCACAATGGCCCTCGGGAATCCTGAGCACCCTGGACTAACACGAGGCACGCTAGGCTCCATTCCGTGGAAGGTTGGGTTTCCGGACGCAGGCGGTTACAAATCCCATGAGAGGAGGAAAAAAGTGCAGCAGACCCAAATGCAGGCGCTGCAAGCAAGGGTAGACGCGATAGAGGAACGAGAAGCAAATCGCAGCAAACGTACTGCCGAAGCCTTCCTCGAAGCTACCCCGCCATCTCAGCGCAGAAGCAGCATGGCTTCTACCAAGCTGCTTCAGCCGGAGCATGCCTTGATGGCTCCTGCCAGCTATCCCGTGGATGCTATCACGGAGTCTCAAAATTGCCATCTTATGACGCAATGGATGAATTCGAAGGTCAAGGCGGCTGTTGGCTCTGTTTATCCTACTGAACCCGGCGCAACTTTTCACTGCCGGCCGATTCCAGAAGGATATGCTAGGGTGATGGTGGATGAGATAACGGAGGGATTTGAGGACCTCCAGCTTGACCACCCTACCGGTGAAGGGGAGACTCGGCTGGGGTCTGCTCTGAAGACTCCATGCCTATGGCGGAAGGAGCTCATCAACCTTCCGAACTGGACTCATCCGCCTCCTCCTCCTCCTTCGGCGAGTCAGGGCACTCCGCCTCCTCCACCGCCTCCTCCTCCGGCGAGTGACGATCAGGGCCCTCGGCCGGCTCCTTCTCCGGCGCGTGGCGGCACTCCGCCTCCTTCTCCGCCTGCGCCGACGCGCCCGAGCAGCCAGCCTCCTCCTTCTCTGCCTCGTCAGCAAGGGCGGAAGAGACCTGCCACTGCTCCAGCTGCTCCGGCGCGTCGTAGTCCTTCTCCTCCGCCTCTTAAGCAAGTAAAGAAGACAACCGCTCTGTCTGCTCGGTCGGCGTCTAGCAGTACAACCAGAGGCGGGAGGACATACAGATTCGGTCCTTCTTTGAAGACTCCAGAGAAGTTACCATACGAGAGGACCCAGGAGGAGAACGCCGAGATCGCGCGAGAAGATGTGAGGAAATTCTTTGAAGGGGTGAAAGCAAAGAAACATCCACCTCCAGAGGAGAAGGTAGATCGGGTGAAAGTGAAGCGCACTCTGGCTGCCCTGACAAAACCACCGAAGTCTGATCCGCCGAAAGGAAACTATGACTGCATTATTGGAAAGGAATTTGCCGAAGCGGAGTGGTCGGGAAGTACTGTCAGTGATCAAAGGCTGAAAGAACGACGAGCTGGGAAACAAATTGCCCAGCTCGGCGAACAAGCGAAGCAATCGTGCCCCCCGCTCAAGGTGCCTAGCCACAACGTCGCTAATGATCCGAGGATGGTGCCCGGTTATAGCAATCTTGCAGATTACCTGCCCGACGAAGTACATTATGAACCCATGGACATGCAGATACAAAGATACGAGTATGGGAAGCCTCTCGTCAAAGATGAAAGATCTCTATCAACGATGATGCGAAGATTGCATGATTGGTACTTGAAAATCTGCAGAGACTCTGGGGGGAGGAGTACTTTGTATGTGAAAGTTAAAAAGGAGCATGACCTTGTTGGAATTGATCTGTTGCCTGTTCCATTTGAGGAGTTCTATTAGTTTTTCAATCAATTGGCCCTCGATAAAACAACGGTCACCTGCTACTGTCTGTAAGTAGTACTACTTCTGTCATAAGTTTCTCTATATAGCTTAGCTCTTTCATTGCATGTATTTATAATCATCCTCACTATATTATGCAGATTGAAGATCGCCGAATTGAAGAAAAGACAAGTCGGTGATATTGGGTTCATTAACACATATCTCATAGATGCAACTGAAGTTAAACTTCATGCCGCAACTACCGAGGCCAACTTGCTACGATCATTCGTAATAAATGAAAACAAAGATATAATACTCTTTCCTTACAACTTCAAGTGAGTGTTACTGTCTTGTGCGTATTCGGTTTCCTTATATATTAGTCAAGGTTATAGTAATGTAATTGATGAGTTATGCATGCGTGTGCAGTTTCCACTATATTCTCCTAGAGATTAAGCTTGAGCAGGGACTAGTAACCGTCTTAGACTCAAGACGAAAAGATCCCCAGGACTATGCAGACATGACTCAAATACTCGAGAAGTATGTTAAATCGATCATTATCCACCATATCAGCAACTTTGTTCATTTCCTGATATATCAAGTAATTGCTTTCTTTGTCCGGCAGGGTTTGGAGAAAGTTCACCAGAAAAGCTCCGGGATTGCCGAAGGAGCTGTAATTTAGACACCCGAAAGTAAGTACTATAGTAGCATTTTAAGCGCATCTACTAGTCATTCAAGCGCTAGTTTCATCAATACCATTTGGCATTCTTGCTTATCAGTTTGATTAACCTCTATTTCTTGTAAAGTGGTTGTGGCAGGAACAAGGGGATGATTTATGTGGATACTATGTTTGCGAGTCCATCCGCCACACGACCTGTGAGCGGGGCTACACTGAAGAACAATATGAAGTACGTAAATAACAACATTCACAATTTTATTTTATTACCATCATTTGTGTTGAGTTTCATTCATTCATATATATATGTATTGACCCCCTTCTTTAAATTAGATGTTTCGGAAGCGGGATGAACTCCTAGCACCAGCTCGCATGCGAGCAATTCAAGAGGAATTGGCGGCATTCTTTCTTGACCACGTGATCCCTGAAAACGGAGAATTCTGTGTGGACCCTGAGTCCGTATGATTATATTTGTAAGAGATAATTATTGTATATATGTAGCCGCTAGTGTCAGATAGATATACGAGAACTTGTTGTTCGACCAATCTCTCGGAGAAGGAGAGGTGGTCGATATCACTTCTCTCTGTATGCATACATGTTCATGACGATCTTCTGTTTCCTTTGTTTGCTTACTAGCTAGCCAGTGTGTCTAGTCCTCTCTATACGTATGTATAGTACGTAGCTGAAGGAAATATGCCCTAGAGGCAATAATAAAGTTATTATTTATTTCCTTATTTCATGATAAATGTTTATTATTCATGCTAGAATTGTATTAACCGGAAACATAATACATGTGTGAATACATAGACAAACAAAGTGTCACTAGTATGCCTCTACTTGACTAGCTCGTTAATCAAAGATGGTTATGTTTCCTAACCATGAACAATGAGTTGTTATTTGATTAACGAGGTCACATCATTAGTTGAATGATCTGATTGACATGACCCATTTCATTAGCTTAGCACCCGATCGTTTAGTATGTTGCTATTGCTTTTCTTCATGAATTATACATGTTCCTATAACTATGAGATTATGCAACTCCCGTTTGCCGGAGGAACACTTTGGGTGCTACCAAACGTCACAACGTAACTGGGTGATTATAAAGGAGCATTACAGGTGTCTCCAAAGGTAGATGTTGGGTTGACGTATTTCGAGATTAGGATTTGTCACTCCGATTGTCGGAGAGGTATCTCTGGGCCCTCTCGGTAATACACATCACATAAGCCTTGCAAGCATTACAAATAATATGTTAGTTGTGAGATGATGTATTACGGAACGAGTAAAGAGACTTGCCAGTAACGAGATTGAACTAGGTATTGGATACCGACGATCGAATCTCGGGCAAGTAACATACCGATGACAAAGGGAACAACGTATGTTGTTATGCGGTCTGACCGATAAAGATCTTCGTAGAATATGTAGGAGCCAATATGGGCATCCAGGTCCCGCTATTGGTTATTGACCGGAGACGTGTCTCGGTCATGTCTACATTGTTCTCGAACCCGTAGGGTCCGCACGCTTAAGGTTACGATGACAGTTATATTATGAGTTTATGCATTTTGATGTACCGAAGGTTGTTCGGAGTCCCGGATGTGATCACGGACATGACGAGGAGTCTCGAAATGGTCGAGACATAAAGATTGATATATTGGAAGCCTATGTTTGGACATCGGAAGTGTTCCGGGTGAAATCGGGATTTTACCGGGTTACCGGGAGGTTACCGGAACCCCCCGGGAGCCATATGGGCCATCATGGGCCTTAGTGGAAAGGAGAAAGGGGCAGCCCAAGGGGGCTGCGCGCCTCCCCCCTTCCCCTAGTCCTATTAGGACTAGGAGAGGTGGCCGGCCACCTCTCTCCCTCTTTCCCCCTTGGGAATCCTAGTTGGAATAGGATTGGAGGGGAGTCCTACTCCCGGTAGGAGTAGGACTCCTCCTGCGCCACCTCCTCCTGGCCGGCGCCTCCTCCCCCCTTGGCTCCTTTATATACGGAGGCAGGGGCACCTCTAAACACACAAGTTGACACAAGTTGATCCACGTGATCGATTCCTTAGCCGTGTGCGGTGCCCCCTGCCACCATATTCCTCGATAATACTGTAGCGGAGTTTAGGCGAAGCCCTGCTGCTGTAGTTCATCAAGATCGTCACCACGCCGTCGTGCTGACGAAACTCTTCCCCGACACTTTGCTGGATCGGAGTCCGGGGATCGTCATCGAGCTGAACGTGTGCTCGAACTCGGAGGTGCCGTAGTTTCGGTGCTTGATCGGTTGGATCGTGAAGACGTACGACTACTTCCTCTACGTCGTGTCATTGCTTCCGCAGTCGGTCTGCGTTGGGTACGTAGACAACACTCTCCTCTCGTTGCTATGCATCGCATGATCCTGTGTGCGTGTAGGAAAATTTTTGAAATTACTACGAAACCCAACAGTGGCATCCGAGCCTAGGTTATTTATGTTGATGTTATATGCACGAGTAGAACACAAGTGAGTTGTGGACGATACAAGTCATACTGCCTACCAGCATGTCATACTTTGGTTCGGCGGTATTGTTGGACGAGACGACCCGGACCAACCTTACGCGTACGCTTACGCGAGACCGGTTCCCTCAACGTGCTTTGCACAGAGATGGCTTGCGGGCGACTGCCTCTCCAACTTTAGTTGAACCAAGTATGGCTACGCCCGGTCCTTGCGAAGGTTAAAACGGAGTCTATTTGACAAACTATCGTTGTGGTTTTGATGCGTAGGTGAGATTGGTTCTTACTTAAGCCCGTAGCAGCCACGTAAAACATGCAACAACAAAGTAGAGGACGTCTAACTTGTTTTTGCAGGGCATGTTGTGATGTGATATGGTCAAGGCATGATGCTGAATTTTATTGTATGAGATGATCATGTTTTGTAACCGAGTTATCGGCAACTGGCAGGAGCCATATGGTTGTCGCTTTATTGTATGCAATGCAATCGCGATGTAATGCTTTACTTTATTACTAAACGGTAGTGATAGTCGTGGAAGCATAAGATTGGCGAGACGACAACGATGCTACGATGGAGATCAAGGTGTCGCGCCGGTGACGATGGTGATCATGACGGTGCTTCGGAGATGGAGATCACAAGCACAAGATGATGATGGCCATATCATATCACTTATAATGATTGCATGTGATGTTTATCTTTTTATGCATCTTATCTTGCTTTGATTGACGGTAGCATTATAAGATGATCTCTCACTCAATTATCAAGAAGTGTTCTCCCTGAGTATGCACCGTTGCCAAAGTTCGTCGTGCCCAGACACCACGTGATGATCGGGTGTGATAAGCTCTACGTCCATCTACAACGGGTGCAAGCCAGTTTTTGCACACGCAGAATACTCAGGTTAAACTTGACGAGCCTAGCATATGCAGATATGGCCTCGGAACACGGAGACCGAAAGGTCGAGCGTGAATCATATAGTAGATATGATCAACATAACTATGTTCACCATTGAAAACTACTCCATCTCACGTGATGATCGGACATGGTTTAGTTGATTTGGATCACGTGATCACTTAGAGGATTAGAGGGATGTCTGTCTAAGTGGGAGTTCTTTAGTAATATGATTAATTGAACTTAAATTTATCATGAACTTAGTCCTGATAGTATTTTGCAAATTATGTTGTAAAATCAATAGCTTGCGTTGTTGCTTTCATATGTTTATTTTGATATGTTCCTAGAGAAAATTGTGTTGAAAAATGTTAGTAGCAATGATGCGGATTTGATCCGCGATCTGAGGTTTATCCTCATTGCTGCACAGAAGAATTATGTCCTTAATGCACCGCTAGGTGACGGACCTATTGCAGGAGCAGATGCAGACGTTATGAACGTTTGACTAGCTCAATATGATGACTACTTGATAGTTTAAGTGCACCATGCTTAACGGCTTAGAATCGGGACTTCAAAGATGTTTTGAACATCATGGACCATATGAGATGTTCCAGTAATTGAAGTTAATATTTCAAGCAAATACCCGAGTTGAGAGATATGAAGTCTCCAACAAGTTCTATAGCTAAAAGATGGAGGAGAATCGCTCAACTAGTGAGCATGTGCTCAGATTGTCTGGGTACTTCAATTGCTTGAATCAAGTGGGAGTTAATCTTCCAGATAAGATAGTGATTGACAGAATTCTCTAGTCACCATCACTAAGTTACTGAACTTCATGATGAACTATAGTATGCAAGGGATGACGAAAACGATTCCCGAGCTCTTCGTGATATTGAAATCGACGAAGGTAGAAATCAAGAAAGAGCATCAAGTGTTGATGATTGACAAGACCACTAGTTTCAAGAAAAGGGCAAAGGGAAGAAGGGGAACTTCAAGAAGAACAGCAGGCAAGTTGTTGCTCAAGTGAAGAAGCCCAAGTCTGGTCCTAAGCCTGAGACTAAGTGCTTCTACTGCAAAGGGACTGGTCACTGGAAGCGGATCTACCCCAAGTGATTGGCGGAAAAGTAGGATGGCAAAGTGAACATAAGTATATTTGATATACATGTTATTGATGTGTACTTTACTAGTGTTTATAGCAACCCCTCAGTATTTGATACTAGTTCAGTTGCTAAGATTAGTAACTCAAAACGGGAGTTGCAGAATAAACAGAGACTAGTTAAGGGTGAAGTGACGATGTATGTTGGAATTGGTTCCAAGATTGATATGATCATCGTCGCACACTCCCTATACTTTCGGGATTAGTGTTGAACCTGAATAAGTGTTATTTGGTGTTGGCGTTGAGCATGAATATGATTTGATCATGTTTATTGTAATACGGTTATTCATTTAAGTAAGAGAATAAATTGTTGTTCTGTTTACATGAATGAAACCTTATATGGTTACACACCCAATGAAAATAGTTCGTTGGATCTCGATCATAGTGATACACATAATCATAATATTGAAACCAAAAGATGCAAAGTTAATAATGATAAGTGCAACTTGTTTGTAGCACTGCCGTTTATATCATATTGGTGTAAAGCGCATGAAGAAACTCCATACTGATGGGCTTTTGGAATCACTTGATTATGAATCAGTTGATGCTTGCGAACCATGCCTCATGGGCAAGATGACTAAGACTCTGTTCTTCGGAACAATGGAGCGAGCAATAGATTTGTTGAAAATCATACATACTGATGTATGTAGTCCGATGAATATTGAGGCTCGCGACAGGTATCATTATTTTATGATCTTCACAGATGATTTGAGCAGATATGAGTATATCTACTTGATGAAACATAAGTCTGAAACATTTGAAAAGTTCAAAGAATTTCAGAGTGAAGTGAAAAATCATCGTAACAAGAAAATAAAGTTTCTACGATCTGATCGTAGAGAAGAGTATTTGAGTTACGAGTTTGGCCTTCAGTTAAAAACAATGTGAAATAGTTTCACTACTCATGCCACCTAGAACACCACAATATAATGGTGTGTCCGAACGTCATAACCGTACTTTATTAGATATGGTGCGATCTATGATGTGTCTTACCGATCTACCACTATCGTTTTGGGGTTATGCATTAGAGACAGCTGCATTCACGTTAAATAGGGCACCATCTAAATCCGTTGAGACGACACCGTGTGAACTATGGTTTGGCAAGAAACCTAAGCTGTTGTTTCTTAAATTTGGGGTTGCGATGCTTATATGAAAAAGTTTCATCCTGATAAGCTCAAACTCAAATCGGAGAAGTGCGTCTTCATAGGATATCCAAAGGAAACTATTGGATACACCTTCTATCACAGATCCGAAAGGCAAGACTTTTGTTGCTAAATTCGGAAACTTTCTGGAGAAGGAGTTTCTCTCGAAAGAAGTGAGTGGGAGGAAAGTAGAACTTGATGAGGTAACTGTACCTGCTCCCTTATTGGAAAGTAGTACATCACAGAAAACTGTTTCTGTGACACCTACACCAGTTAGTGAGGAAGCTAATGATGATGATCATGAAACTTCAGAACAAGACACTACTGAACCTCGTAGATCAACCAGAGTAAGATCCGCGCCAGAGTGGTACGATAATCCTTTTCTGGAAGTCATGCTACTAGATCATGATGAACCTACAAACTATGAAGAAGCGATGGTGAGCCCAGATTCCGCAAAGTGGCTTGAAGCCATGAAATCTGAGATGGGATCCATGTATGAGAACAAAGTTTGGACTTTGGTTGACTTGCCCGATGATCGGCAAGCAATTGAGAATAAATGGATCTTCAAGAGGAAGACGGACGCTGATAGTAGTGTTACTATCTACAAAGCTAGAATTGTCGCAAAAGGTTTTTCGACAAGTTCAAGGTGTTGACTACGATGAGAGCTTCTCACTCGTATCTATGCTTGAGTCTGTCTGAATCATGTTAGTAATTGCCGCATTTTATGAAATCTAGCAAATGGATAAACAAAACTGCATTCCTTAATGGATTTATTAAAGAAGAGTTGTATATGATGCAACAGAAGGTTTTGTCAATCCGAAAGGTACTAACAAAATGTGCAAGCTCCAGTGATCCATCTATGGACTGGTGCAAGAATCTCGGAGTTGGAATATATGCTTTGATGAGTTGATCAAAGCATATAGTTTTATACAGACTTGCAGTGAAGCCTGTATTTACAAGAAAGTGAGTGGGAGCACTACAGCATTTCTGATAAAGTATATGTGAAAGACATATTGTTGATCGGAAATAATGTAGAATTATTCTGTAAAGCATAAAGGAGTGTTTGAAAGGAGTTTTTTTTTCAAATAAAGACTTCGGTAAAGCTGCTTACATATTGAGTATCAAGATTTATAGAGATAGATCAAGACGCTTGATAAGTTTTTCCAATGAGTACATACCTTGACAAAATTTTGAAGTAGTTCAAAATGGAACAGTCAAAGAAAGAGTTCTTGCCTGTGTTACAAGGTGTGAAGTTGAGTAAGACTCAAAGCCTGACCACGGCAGAAAATAGAAAGAGAATGAAAGTCATTCCCTATGCCTCAGTCATAGGTTCTATAAAGTATGCCATGCTGTATACCAGATCTATTGTATGCCCTACCACTGAGTTTGGCAAGGGAGTACAATAGTGATCTAGGAGTAGATCACTGGACAGCGGTCAAAATTATCCTTAGTGAAATAAGGATATGTTTCTCGATTATGGAAGTGGAAAAAGGTTCGTCGTAAAGGGTTACGCCGATGCAAGTTTGACACTAATCTAGATGACTCTAAGTCTCGGTCTAGATACATACTGAAAGTGGGAGCAATTAGCTAGAGTAGCTCCATGCAGAGCATTGTTGACATAGAAATTTGCAAAATACATGTGGATCTGAATGTGGCAGACCCGTTGACTAAGATTCTCTCACAAGCAAAACATGATCACACCTTAGTACTCCTTGGGTGTTAATCACATAGCGATGTGAACTAGATTACTGAATCTAGTAAACCCTTTGGGTGTTGGTCACATAACGATGTGAACTATGGGTGTTAATCACATGATGATGTGAACTATCGATGTTAATCACATGGTGATGTGATCTAGATTATTGACTCTAGTGCAAGTGGGAGACTGAAGGAAATATGCCCTAGAGGCAATAATAAAGTTATTATTTATTTCCTTATTTCATGATAAATGTTTATTATTCATGCTAGAATTGTATTAACCGGAAACATAATACATGTGTGAATACATAGACAAACAAAGTGTCACTAGTATGCCTCTACTTGACTAGCTCGTTAATCAAAGATGGTTATGTTTCCTAACCATGAACAATGAGTTGTTATTTGATTAACGAGGTCACATCATTAGTTGAATGATCTGATTGACATGACCCATTTCATTAGCTTAGCACCCGATCGTTTAGTATGTTGCTATTGCTTTTCTTCATGACTTATACATGTTCCTATAACTATGAGATTATGCAACTCCCGTTTGCCGGAGGAACACTTTGGGTGCTACCAAACGTCACAACGTAACTGGGTGATTATAAAGGAGCATTACAGTTGTCTCCAAAGGTAGATGTTGGGTTGGCGTATTTCGAGATTAGGATTTGTCACTCCGATTGTCGGAGAGGTATCTCTGGGCCCTCTCGGTAATACACATCACATAAGCCTTGCAAGCATTACAAATAATATGTTAGTTGTGAGATGATGTATTACGGAACGAGTAAAGAGACTTGCCAGTAACGAGATTGAACTAGGTATTGGATACCGACGATCGAATCTCGGGCAAGTAACATACCGATGACAAAGGGAACAACGTATGTTGTTATGCGGTCTGACCGATAAAGATCTTCGTAGAATATGTAGGAGCCAATATGGGCATCCAGGTCCCGCTATTGGTTATTGACCGGAGACGTGTCTCGGTCATGTCTACATTGTTCTCGAACCCGTAGGGTCCGCACGCTTAAGGTTACGATGACAGTTATATTATGAGTTTATGCATTTTGATGTACCGAAGGTTGTTCGGAGTCCCGGATGTGATCACGGACATGACGAGGAGTCTCGAAATGGTCGAGACATAAAGATTGATATATTGGAAGCCTATGTTTGGACATCGGAAGTGTTCCGGGTGAAATCGGGATTTTACCGGGTTACCGGGAGGTTACCGGAACCCCCCGGGAGCCATATGGGCCATCATGGGCCTTAGTGGAAAGGAGAAAGGGGCAGCCCAAGGGGGCTGCACGCCTCCCCCCTTCCCCTAGTCCTATTAGGACTAGGAGAGGTGGCCGGCCACCCCTCTCCCTCTTTCCCCCTTGGGAATCCTAGTTGGAATAGGATTGGAGGGGAGTCCTACTCCCGGTAGGAGTAGGACTCCTCCTGCGCCACCTCCTCCTGGCCGGCGCCTCCTCCCCCCTTGGCTCCTTTATATACGGAGGCAGGGGCACCTCTAAACACACAAGTTGACACAAGTTGATCCACGTGATCGATTCCTTAGCCGTGTGCGGTGCCCCCTGCCACCATATTCCTCGATAATACTGTAGCGGAGTTTAGGCGAAGCCCTGCTGCTGTAGTTCATCAAGATCGTCACCACGCCGTCGTGCTGACGAAACTCTTCCCCGACACTTTGCTGGATCGGAGTCCGGGGATCGTCATCGAGCTGAACGTGTGCTCGAACTCGGAGGTGCCGTAGTTTCGGTGCTTGATCGGTTGGATCGTGAAGACGTACGACTACTTCCTCTACGTCGTGTCATTGCTTCCGCAGTCGGTCTGCGTTGGGTACGTAGACAACACTCTCCTCTCGTTGCTATGCATCGCATGATCCTGTGTGCGCGTAGGAAAATTTTTGAAATTACTACGAAACCCAACAGTAGCGTCGACCAAGCACGGACATAAGAGAGGACACTTCTCTCTATTAATTATAGCTAGCTAACACAATATATGAAACACCTAAATTAACCCCCCAAAACCCCCAACCCCCCCCCCCTTCAAAAAAAAACTAAAACCCCAGCCACAGAAATGCTGACGCGTGGATACCTATTGGTCCCGGTTGGTGCCACCAACCGGGACCAAAGGGTCTCCTGCCTGGGCTCTGCGCACTGCCCACGTGGAGGCCCGTCAGTCCCGGTTCTGGATTGAACCGGGACTAAAGGGTCGGGGCATTAATACCGACACTTTAGTCCCAGTTCAGGAATCGGGACTAAAGGCCCTTATGAACCGGGACTATAGGCCCTTTTTCTACCAGTGATGGGCTGCCCCGGCCTGAACCGTTGGCCCCTTTTCTACTAGTGATTATAACTTGCTCAACAACTAAAATGATAATACATTTCGTTCAAAAATAAAGGAAGAGGATGGAAGCTTAACTGCATTCGTTTAGTGTTTATGAGGAATATAAGATGCACCTACCTTTATGATTTTAGGATCTCATATCATGAATAAATTTAGAAGGCCTTCAATTTATTACATTACACTCTGATGAATCATTAGCATGATTATCTGGCAAGATCACACAGCTTTGTGTGGAAATTTCACGACATAATCGAACAAGAGGGGGCAAATGTTATAAATATACTAACTTCAGTTCAACTCGTGAAGAACTTTTACAACCAGTGCTGAAAATCAAAATAAGAACAAGCTCCTGCTAGAAACTGTTGGAAATTAAAACTCAAGCCAGCCATATATTGAAATAAGATGCGGACCTGGCCTTAGAAATTTGGTACCATGCGGGCATATAGTAGGACAAACATGGTTGAGTGAGGCATTTTGGCTATTCGAAACAGAGTGAGGCATTTTGGCTCCTAGGCTCATCTACACCTGCGCTGAATAAAAAATTCAAAACAAATAGCATGGTACATAATTTGGTACGCAATGTCTGCTCCAAATTGCAAATCATTTGGACATTTGAGTAGCTCTCGGCAAAAAAGACAAATCTGCAGTCTGTTAAAAAGTGTACTATTTATATACTGTTCTGTTCCAATTTATCTTTTTTACTGAGAGCTACTCAGGTGTCCAAATGCTCTGAAATTTTCAGCGAACCTCACGCACCCCAGGAGGAAACATTTCACGTAGAGCGAAAAAAATTTGCTCTGAATCTAGACATGGCGTGGGCGAATAAAAAGAAATGCCGAGTGAAAAAAGAACTGTGTCCAAAATTCAACGACGCAACGTGGTTGGGTGAAAAAAGAACTGTGTCGATCATTGTGTGGGCTGTGCATGATGTAAGTTTTTTGGGACTTGATGAGCGGCAAGTGCTGATGCCTTGCCCAGGAACGCACCGACCAAGAGGAAGAAGCCATAGCTAGAGCTGTGTTTGAGTTGGGGATGGCTGGTATGCAATGCATCTGTGCTATAAATAGACAGGCTGCCATTGGCAACGGCATGAAATCTAAACGATCGGCTCAAACGGCTCTCTGCTTCGCACAGGAACATGACGACCGGGTCAATCCCATGTACTTAACCTGGCATCTTCGCTATGAACATGTGTGGCCGTTTGATGGCAACTGTGCACGCTCCCCTGTGCCGAGTCCTCTAAACGAGATGTCACTGTTTATTTAATCGAGCTTGCTAAAACTCATCTCAGTCGACTGAGATTTAACAAAGCCTCAGTCAACCTTGCAACATTTTGTCCCATCATTTGCAATATTTCTACCTACCGGCTGGAGCATTTGTCTGGTCTTGTTGGTTGTAGCATGTCGTCTCTCATAGATTGCAGCACGTCATCTTACCAGTCGCAACATCCTCCATTAACGGTTGTAGCATTTTAACCAGGACGGTTAAAGCATATGTTGTCATTGTTTGCAGTACCGTCGCGATATTCTTCATCTTCGTTTGTAGTATCCAGCCGTGCTGATCGTAGCACCAAAACTATGCTGACATCACTCGAGTGAGTTCTAGACACATCTTTTATTTAATTGCAATACAGGAGAGTAGAAAAAGCTTGTCGCTGAAATACGGCAAATACATGCATGCGTGACGCTGACCAACAAAACGCGTGACGGCACAGATAGCGCCTCCAGACGGTTGTATAAGGGCAGGTCACCAAAGGCATTTTTTTCCTTGTCACGGATGTATAAGGGCATCTCATATGGCGCCAAATTTCCTCCTCATCCTACTGCGAGCGCGGGGATCGGTCCGCGGACACGGATACGGAGGCCGTCATCCTATGTTACCCGCATACATTTCAAACACTTTTTCAATAAACCGGATGAAATTCATGCAGACACATCAGATTTCATATTGATCAGACAAAATTCATTACAGTTTGGACATATTTTAACTAAAAAGAGCTAAAACTAGGTGCATGTTCGGCTGCGCGGAGCTTCATTCCCACGACACGGCTACACTACACCAGTCTACGGCCGGCCGCGGCGGATCCCTTCATCTTCCCCATGTCCGGCAGCCCGTTCGTCGGACTACCTTGACCCCTAGAGGTATATTCTTCCCCATATCTTCCTTATGTCTGGCTGCGCCGCTTATCAGAGTGGCAAAGGGGGTGCTTCGGCCGGAGGGGAAGGGGGGCTCTGCTTCCATGAAGCTGAGGCAGGGGTTGACGATGGTCTGCGTTGAACCGTGCAAGACACTGGCTGTGTACGTTGGCGTCGCCTCGGCGGTGGCCTTCATGGGACCCAAGCAGCAACGGCCTCCCATGTTCTACTTCTTCTCGATGATGGCGGCGCGCGCGAACATGCTGTTCTCCGTGTCGTCGACCTCCGCCGGCAGGGCGCGGTCATGGACACATTCACGGCAGATGGCATGGTCACTAGCACGGGAGGAGCGGTGCGACACGGCGTCGTCCATGGCAACGAGGCAACGACGATGCCTGTGCCGTCGTGGTCTGCCGCGTGCCAGCCTGGAGCAACACGCCACTCCTCGGCGAGCTGACTCGGAGCGGCGAGTTACTGAACGATGGCCTGGCTTGGAGCTTCTGTCTCCGCGAGCTGGCCTCCAGCCGCCTGGACCGTCGATGGAGGCGGGGCAGAGAGTTGCCTGGCTCGTATCTAGCGGGCTCGACAGACCACCCAGCCAGCTTGTATGCCAAAGAACTCGGCTTCCTGCTCGCCGGATGCCATGGAGCTCGTGGAGAAAATGGCGTGCAAGGAGGAGATGGGAGCGGAGTGTGATGCGATTTTTGGCCGGCATCTAGCATCGTTTGAATAGCGGGGGAACGGCCGGACCAACCGGCTTGTGCTTAATGGCGGGTGGCTCGCGAACGGACTTGTGGCCGGAGTAGGTTTCTCAGCGCATGCATGGGTTTTAATTGAGGACGGCGGGCAGTCTGTGGCCGTTTGAATGCTGCGAGGAGGCGTGTTCAGCCGAGTGAGCAGCGGGCGGCCCTCTCTCGGTCGACGCACCTCTTCAATGCTGTCAGTGAGAGGTTCGTCCGTCTGCACATCCCTCCTATCCGGTCAAATCGTTGGCATCAATGCTGGTCGCTGCATGCTCTGGGCCGACATAATGGGAGGGGCGGTGGGTGGGTCAGGACGGTCAGACGCAGGCATGACAGCAGTCCGGGCGCTCGCAAAGCCCCAGGTTTTTCTCCGGTTTACAGGAGAAAGTGCGTCCGGACCGTCTCGTGGACCGGTACATGCCTATGTTGAATCGTTTCCACGATTCAAACGTGTGCGGGCGGTCTAAGGATCGCCATTGGAGATGCCCTAAGAAAGTTGTGAGTGAGTACTAGAAGTGCCACACACCCTGTTTTCTAAACAAGACTACAAATGGAGTTGAAGGTTCGATTTATAGACTTTTTTCTCTTTATATACGAAAAAAGAAAATGTGGTTGGGTTGAGGCCCGACGAAGTTCGATGAGGGGTTCAGGCACCTACAAGACTCTCTCCGCCGTCGTCGCCGTGACGCGCATGATCTATTCTACGCCCGCCTTCCTCGTACTCGTAGGGTGGGCCGCCTACGTCGCGCGCACACGGGAACGGGATCACGCCGGCCGCGTACTTCCATTCCATGGGCGCTCGCTCATTGTCTCTTGCGCCAACGACGGTGACAGACGCAGACCGCCTCTCAGACCCAGCGCGCTCCCGTCGGTCCGGTCGTGGCCGGAGCACCCGGGCTACCTGTTGCGCTGGACATGGTGCGTCATCTGTCTCGGCGCTGCACGAGTACAACAAGCAAAACATGCCGGAGCCCCACGCAGTTCGACCACGTCGCCGTCGGGGCTTCCGGCGCCACGACGCGACGGGATACGTGGAGTGGCTGGACATGAAGCCGGCACGGTCCTTGCATTGGTTGGTGTAGAAAGCAGGGGCGGAGCTAAGAGCAACTCTAGCTAGATCCCTTAAAACCGCGACCCTTATAAGCGGGATAAGGGCCGAGAAAATCGCGTTTTCAAGATCGAAACCAGCTGCGGCGGAACAGAGCCCGCAAATCCGAGTAGTAAAAAAGAATATACCCTCATACCGTAAAAGCACACAAATCAATTGACCGTAATTTTAAACAAAAAAAACATAAATGCCGTGAATTCAAACATGATTTTGTCACCACCACACAGTTTTGGCAACATTTGAACATGGTTTCCGCACCACAACCCAAAAGGCATCACATCCATCATCATCATCATCATCATCACAAGATGAAATCTTCACCGCCACCATTCCCACCATCACTTGCCGAACCACCATTCTCACCGAACCTTGGCACCGCATGGCCTCTCCCGGCTAGCCTCCTCCTCTCCAAGATCTCCATCCTTGCCATGTCATGCCATTCTTCGGTGACCTCGTCCATCTCATTTTGGTTCATCATCATGATCTTGTTCCCTCTAGGAGTTTGGCCATGGCTTTGTTCTCGTCGGCCATGGCTCTTCTCTCCTCAATGGCGGCCTTGCGCATGGTCTTCTCCTTGAGTCTTCTCTTGAGGCTTCTTCTCGGCCAACTCCATGCTCACCGATCGGGGCTTGATCGATGTCGACGGTGTTGTCGTCCAACATTTGCATGAAGTCGGCAGTCGCATCATGCAAACCGGCATTGCAATTTCACTCGTCAAGTCACGAACATGCACAATGCACAAAAGTGAAAAGAATTTGCAAGCAAATCGTAGCATCATACCTCGAGGCCATTCCGTGAACACCTCGGGGGCGGGGGAAGCAGCGCCATCGGCGGGCATCCTCGGGGCAGTTCTTGTCGGAGCTATCGAGGGTGGTGTTGGCGGGGGTCGCTGTTGTGCCGGTCTTCTTGCGCTTGACACCGGCAACCTTCCCTTTCTTCACTGGCGCAGGAGGCATCGGTTTCGCAGCGACAGGGGCAGCGGGCGCGCGTGTCTTTCCGGCGGGGCCTGCGGGAGCGCCGCCTTGAACTACTATGTCGCCCTGCCGCTTGCGGGGTGGCGCCGCGGAGCCTTGAACGGCGACGGGCGCGACATCGCCGGTGACGAGATCTGCTGACGGGACTGGCTCGGGGATGGCATCCGTGGTGACAGCCGACGGATGAGAGGTTTCCATGGCGGCAGAGGGAAGCCGGGGAAGGTGCTCCGAAGCGGGCGGAGGAAGGTGGTTGGCGGCGGAAGGGGAGGGAGGAATGAACTGTCGTGCGGAAATGTCTCTCCCGCCAAATCTCGTAGCGGATAGGGGTCAAGCTCGGGTCGGCCTACCACCCCATGAATCTAAAGGTTGAGGGCGAAGTTTTTCCGCGCCCCGCAAGTTTTTTTGCAGGTCGCGGGCCGATACGGTGTCTGCTTGCGTCACTTTTCTGTGAGAAACCATAAACAGGCGGTTATTTTACGGGTCGGTGCGTTTTAAGGGGTGTGCTAGAATTGCTCTAGGGGGGGGGGGGAAGCGGGGGCCACGCCCGTAGCCTCCCCCCCCCCCTAATGGTTGTGGGGCCATGGTTGTGTCGCACGTTGTTTTTTTTTTGAGGGGTTGTCGCATGTTAGTTATGCAGGTAGCTTTTCTTTTTATTTGAGATTAGGCTACATTGAATTGATTTAGGACCAATCAGGCCCCCTCAAGCGTGCCTCAAGGCTTGAAGCCCAGGAACATCACAAGTGAAAGCCCATGTACTTGTTGGTGAGCCCACAGTAGGGGAAACAAAAAGCCATGTAGATGTAGTAGCTCTGAAAGCAGAGGAGGCCACGATCGATCGAGGGCATCGTCTATCTGGGCGCCGAGCCGCCGACGCACCACACGCACGCACGTTCGCTCCGCTCAGCCGCCTAGGGAAGTTTGACGAGGGCATGCGCACAAGCACAATGGATCAACGCCGGCGCGGCAGAATAATCCTGCGGTGTGTCTCTCCTTGATTCTTTCGTTGATTTATACTGTGAAATACAGATGAACAGGTCTGCATCTAGGTCTACAAGACCATTTTCCTTTTTTTGCTTCAGATGCAATTAATTAGGGATAGCAATTTCCCGTTTTATTCTCAAATATAGCTACTGTAAATTAGACATGCACTGATTCTATCATCTGGGTTTGTAGTTCAGGAAGATTAGAAATCGACATACTAGTTTGTATACATGATAGATTAAGTGTGAAATTAGTTGATATACAAATTATCAATCAAGTATTCTGGCACGAGTAAAATTTACACAATTAGCAAGAAGCGAAAGCGCACCATATAGGATTATCAACTTTGTTCTATGTGTTTTAAGCATAATTAAGAGCCACATTCAAACTAATGAAAAGCCTACAATTTTTCTAATTGAAGAAAACATACTATCTTGGACTCCTCTTTGTATGATCATTATATAAAAAATGTTCATTGTCTTTTCCGCCTTCCCTATTGCCAAATCATGGCTCCGCGTGCCCCTGCGGGAAGGAGGCGACCGACCGGCCGTACCTTTGGGTGTGGATGTGGGTGGCACGCAAGGGCGGGCGCGGTGGAGCGAGGCGAGCTGCAGCGGTGCCCAGAAAGTTGCCGGCGGCGGGGGATGGGGAAGCGAGTTGGTGGTCATAGCTTGATGGAGACCCATTTGGCCATTCGTTAAACTCGTTTGCAGAAAAACCGCTACTAGTCGTTTTTCGTAAAGCTCGATTTATTAACATGGAAAAACTCGCCTCTTTTATAAGTAAGTAATATACAGTTGAGATGGACACCAGTAGTGGTGACTATCAGTCATATTCAGGACGATGAAAAAAAAATCATTTGGGAAAGTCAAATGCACGTTTCCCTTTTTTGTTTTTCGGTTCCGATCCACATTTTGTTTCTGTTTCACTTAATTGCTTGGTTTCTTCATTCATGGATCAGCACCGGTTGGTAACTGGTATCATCTGACATTGGAACAAGCTAGGAATGGGTGGGTAGCTCCAGCACATAGAGATATTGTCCGTCCGATTGTTCAGATACCGTTATAACCTCGTTAGGGTGAACTCAAAGTTAGGGTGGGCATGGAGTACATTAAAAGGTCAACACATAAGTGGCTCAAAGTTTCGTTAATTTCAGCAACAGCCGAGATATAGCTAGGCACCCTCCTTGTCACAGCAAAGAAACTAAGAATCAAATCTTACGAAACCAATTAAACTTTGCAAGTTTCTTAGCCCTACTAGGCTTGTCATGACCCCCACCGTTTCAAGGCTTAGAACATATCCTCTACAGGATTCTTCTCGAAAGGGGTCTTCTCCTCTCCAGGTCCAGGGGGTGGTGCGTGTTGGCCTCTTGGCAGCTTCCAGTCTGAGGACTCCCCCAGGCCGGCAAGCAGTAAGCCACCAGGAATTAAAACCCAAGCCTTGTTTGAAAGGTGATCTTGGAGGTTCTCCAACTTCTGGACCCATGGCAGATTTTGTACCTTTTCCCATTCCTCATCGTATCTGGACTTCATATTTATGTATTCCATCTGCCGTGCACAGTGCACACAGATTACAGCAAGTAAAAACAAGTAACAGAAATATTTGGCACACTGCAGAACTACTACAAGTATTCAAGCGCGGAAGGGTGGGGAAGAAACAAATAAGTACCTCCTTTGCACGCTGAACCTCATTCTTCTTTACCACACTCATGAAATACCTACAGAAAACAAAAAACATGTGAAATAATGAAAAATAATAAAACAACGGAAAACATCCCAAAATAATCCAGCTTGGAGGTTACAGCCTCACCAGAAATCATTCAAACATTCTTCTTCACTTCTCACGAGAATTATCGTGCTAAGTACTTTTGAGCCTGGTTCTTGCATAGCTGTCATCCTCGCGCCCCTCAGGTAAAAGCAAAACTGTAGAACAAAATAAAGGACATATTAATGGAATCCAACACAGTTCAGCAGGTTTTGTCAAAAATTCGACGGGGTCTACGATCCCCAAATCAAGCATGTTAGATGAGCAGCAAGCGCAAACCATAGCCATGAATCCATGCCACTATATAAGAAGCTTTGAACACAAAAATAACATGACCAACCAGCATCAAAACCATAACATACAGTTCAGCATTGGCATCGGGGTCTGTGTTTGCATATACCTTGTCGGCTGGTTGATGAGCATCAAAATCAGTTCAGCAACTTAGTGATTTACATGATACGGCATTCTTGTAGATGAGCAGCAAGAACAAAAGACGGGCCCTAGGCTAGCATAACAACAGGGCAAGCATGCCAATCCGTCCATGTGACCACGCCGCTATATAACACACATTGAACACGAATAGTATAACATAACCAGCCAACATCAAAACCACAATTAAAACAGAAGGCGCTTTCATCACCGCCTTAGTCTGGTTTGTCAACAACCAAAGCAAAGGCCAGTGTTTAACTGCTACAGTACATCTAACAGGATGTTCAGCACGGTTTCTCACAAAATCCAATGAAGATAAGATGAAAGAGGTTCGGCGGGGTCTACGATCCTCGGATCAAGCATGTTAGTAGTGGTTTACATGTTGTAGCACTCTGCTGGATGAGCAGGAAGCACAAAACCTGGGCACTGGCTCGCGTAGCAACAGGCAACCGTATCAAGTTTTGAAAATGCATGCAGTCAAGCCAAACACAGCTAGCCAGCACCAAAACTACATTGTACAGTTGAGCATGGGCATCATGTTAGTTACCTTGTCGGCTGGTTGAGAGGCGGCGCGACCGGAGGAGGAGGACATCGTGCGG
This sequence comes from Triticum aestivum, assembly GCF_018294505.1. Classification (NCBI taxonomy): domain Eukaryota; kingdom Viridiplantae; phylum Streptophyta; class Magnoliopsida; order Poales; family Poaceae; genus Triticum; species Triticum aestivum. Next base: position 589,280,020 of record NC_057794.1, read on the forward strand.
CGCGGGATGAGTTGTGGTAGAAGGGTGCTCTTGATCACCGCCTTGGTCTGTTTCGTCAAGAGTAATAAGAACAAAAGATGATTACTTGAATGCTACATGTAACAAGATGTTCAAGATATTACTGCTACATCTAAGATAAGCAGGCAGCATCAAGACCACAAATAAAACAAAACGAAGATCAGTGGCGTTTAACTACTACTACTAGTGTCCAACAATAAGAAGAAAGATCACTACTTTAGTGGTGCATGTTTAACAAGATGCTCAAGATAATCCAGACAATTCAAGTGTCTGACTTGCCTTGGTCAGAGAAGAGGGGGCAGAGCCAGGAGCAGATGAGGCGCTCCAAACATTGGCCTGCAGCACAAGAGGACTCAGAACCGAGCTTCCATTGGGCAAAAGGGTGAGCTGATTGACCAGTGCAAGCGACCAATCCAACAGAAATCAGCCGTCCATTTCACAGTCACAGCAGGGGATGGGGATTTTGGAGCCCTACCTGGGACTGGGAGTGCAGAGGGAGGCGGTGGAGCCCCATCTCAGCCGCCGGCAGCTCGCCGGCCAACCGCCTCGCCGCGGATCGGAGCACAGCAGCCATCAGCTTCACCTGCCTGCAAAAGAGGGAGGGGAGATTCGGAGCGGTGTCAGAGTGAGTTGGCCTGCATCTGCACCAAGCAGACGCATCTTGCCTGTGGATCTAGCTAGAGGACCAGAAAACTGACCAGAGCTAGGGTTCGTCGCCCTTCCCTTCTTCCTTGCTCCCTTTCCCTTTCCCTGCGCCGCCGCCACCAACGCTCACCACACTGAAGCGGACGAGCTATTCATTCTTTTTATCGCCCACCGGCCCATCATCCACTTTAAAGCCCACCACTTCATGCTTCTTCTCTTCTCGACAAAGGATGTGCCTTCTTCGCTCAAAATAAAAAATTATTTATTCATCTTTGAGTTTTTTTTTTTTGAAAAACTTTCAATCTATTCATCTTCAATCATGGCAGTACAACGAACACCAGAAATAAAAATTACATCCAGATCCGTAGACCACCTAGCGACGATTACAAGCACTGAAGCGAGCCGAAGGCGCGCCGCCGTCATCACCCCTCCATCGCTGGAGTAGGGCACAACTTGTTGTAGTAGACAGCGGGAAGTCATCGTGATAAGGCCCCATAGGACCAGCGCACCAGAACAGCAACCGCCGCCGATGAAGAATAACGTAGGTTGGAAGGATTCAACCCGAAGACACACGAACGTAGACCAACAACGACGAGATCCGAGCAAATCCACCAAAGATAGATCCCCCGGAGACACATCTCCACACGCCCACAAACGATGCTAGATGCACCGCCGGAACGGGGGCTAGGCGGGGAGACCTTTATTCCATCTTCAGGGAGCCGCCGCCGCCTCGCCTTCCTGAGCAGGACACAAACCTTAACAAGACAGGAAAAAACGACTGAAAACGGAGCCATCCCGCCGGCCCTTGGCAGGATCCACCGCGCCCCCATGGCCCTAGGGCCACAGGAGACCAGGCGGACCTGCAGCGGCGCCGGCGAGAGGCAGAAACCCTAGCTTTCTTTCTTGGAGGAGGAGGAGGACGAGGCTACCCATAGTGAAAGTAACATACGTTTGTTTTCTTCTTCTTTTCGGATGGCAACTTCTATTTGTAAAAAATGTCAGGGCCTGAATGCTTCGTGCCACACTTATCATTTGACAAGTTTAACCATGCTTAATACTCCCTCTGTTTCTAAATATAAGTCTTTCTAGAGATTTCAACATGGATACATACGGATGTATACAGACATATTTTTAAAACTTGTTTTGCTCCGTATGTAGTCTATACTGGAATGGAATTTCTAAACAAGACTTATATTTAGGAATGGAGGGACTACAAATTAATACGCTGACCGGTCGGTGCTAGCCCCCATGTGTCGTTCCCCTCCTTGGAGGCGTCGCTATGGTGTGTCCGCTCCTCGCTCTCTATTACTTGGTTGGTTGGTTGGTTGCCTCCGGGCAAAAGCCTAGGTCCAGTTACGGATAGCCGATGCCAGCGTCCTTCCTCTTTTGGGAGCATTGTTTGTGGAGACATGGCTTGGAGGTTCTATGTAGCATTCCTTTGGTGCTCCCCGATGTTCTGGATTGTTCATCGGGAGCGCTATGTACACCGCCGCAGGTGAGTCCAACTCTTTTTAGGCACTAGAGGAGGGTTCTTCTGTCAGCAAAGATAGTCGTTTGGAGTTGTTGCTCTTTGGAGGTGATCGTCGTTTGTCGATCGTTCCTCTTTTGGGAACATTGTTTGTCGAGACACGGCTTTAGCATTCCTTGTGTGCTCCCCGATGTTCTGGATTGTTCATTAGGAGCACTATGTACACCGCCGCAGGTGAGTCCAACTCTTTTTAGGCACTAGAGGAGGGTTGGTGTGTCAGCAAGGATAGTTGTTTGGAGTTGTTGCTCTTTGAAGGTGATCGCCGTTTGTCGAGAAGCGGCTTTGTTGGTAGGTGTAGGACATGACCTGGTGCCTTGGAGTTGTATTGTGTGTGTTCCGAGTTGGAGTGGTGTTTGCTTCTCATCGGGGCGTGGTTGGAACTTGCCTAAATTTCTTTTATTTTACCCCCTGTCTTCCATAAATCCAAGGCACACGATTTGTGTGCTCTCGGAGAAAAAGAAGTTCGCTCACAAGATTCGATGAGCTTTGGCACAAATAGAGGTACTATTGTTGGATTTTTTCTGGCTTGCCTAGCAAGGATTGAAGATTGTAGGAGGGGTGTTAGGCAACGTGAGAAGGGAGCAGACAGGAGCAAACTAGACAAATTTTGTTAGCACAATCAAGATGCACTATGTCTTCTACAATCAAGACGCCTTTTGAAACATACACATCTAAGGAGGAACTTGTGTTTTCTATGGCCGCGACTTGATTCAAGTTCGGTGATGCAAAGCTAGATACTTTTATCATAGATGGCTGGCTGGTTGTAGTGCATCAATTTTCTCCTTTTCTCAGGTACAAGGAGCGAAATTGTTTTCTGTGGCAGAGGCTATCCCTTTTTGGAGCCCTCGCAGAATTTTTCGTTCTTTGGTTCATCAATATTCTGCCTCCTCTTTGGTTCATCAATATTCTAGTTATGCATTAAGATTGAATCAACTATGATCAAGATGGAGTTCACTGGAGGATCTCAGAGGTTGTCATGCTTGGGCTAAAGAGTTGAGCCATGATGGATCAAATCTTGAAAGAATGATTAAAGAGAAGAATATGACATGGATGTGCAAAACACTTTTAATTGGCCCTGGCATAGAAACAAGAGGGTGCGGCGCAAAATGGAATCAGAAATATGCCCTGTAGACTATCTCAAAGTTTTCGTATGACCCCCATGGCCATGACATCGTATTCTACACAAAATATCTACTCTCGTAACTACTACTGTAGATGGCACACCATGACTTCTAGCATCGCATCGTGCTATGGAGTTTAGACTTGTTCTGTCAACAACAAACCGACTAACAAGCACCGGCAAAAAAAAAAGAAAAAAGCCCAACTAACAAGGGGTCACAGCCAATTCAAGTTCATATAATAAAAGAATAAAGAAATGCTAGCTCATCTTTATTCGTAACCATTTTGGTCACTACCGTAAGAACAAATCTAGTATCAGCGTGCAAGTTACTCTCTTGTCCGAACTTATCTAATGCGAGTTACTTGCATGCATCATACTCCCTCCGTTCCAAAATAGATGACCCAACTTTATACTAAAGTTAGTATAAAGTTGGGTCATTTATTGTGGAACGGAGGGAGTAGATGACTGGCTGGTTGTAGTGCTCGAGAAATTGAGCATCACTTTTCTCCTTTTCTCGGGTACGGCGAGCGAAATTGTGTTCTACGGCAGAGGCTATCCTTTTTTGGAGCTCTCGCGGATTTTTATTTATCTTTGGTTCATCAATATTCTTCCTTATCTAAAGAAAAAATTACTTCATTTTGAGTCTAGTAGCTGATGGAGAGTATTCTTTATGGTTGACCTATAAAGTTTTTTTCCTTGGAGCAAAGGTACGAAACAAGCTAGGTACGCAAGGTCGTTGTGGCAGAATCCCTATGGCCTAAGGCCTTGAAAACAAAATCTATTTGTTTGCCTGCCGCTACTACAGGAACGCCTAGCAGTAGCGGCCGCAAAAATGCCAGCAGTGGCGGGCCAGGCTGCCAGGAGTGCCTGCCACTACTATAATCGCATCAGTGGCGGACGGCGCCCACCACTGATAGAGTCTCTATAGTGGTGGGCAACATGCATGTGCCCGCCATTGTTTATTTTTGTTGCAGTGGCGGGTGTATTAAAGCACCCTCCACTAAAAGCTTAGGCATGCAAATTAAAAAATTGTAACCACGACAACAATTCTGCTGCCGTGGCTGCATTTTGCATAAAACCAATTTAAGAAATTCAATACTATAAACAAATGAAGCACACATTGTAAACTTAGGCATGCAAGTTCACTGGTTAATTAGTACTCTTCATAACAACCACTAACACTTCAAATTTGTTCCACTTACTAACCCAACATCAAAATATCTAATAATCCACAAGTTTAGGGGATCACAACAGTTTTTGAGGGTAGAGTATTCAACCCAAATTTATTGATTTGACACAAGGGGAGCCAAAGAATGTTCGCAAGTATTAGCAGTTGAGTTGTTAATTCAACCACACCTGGAGAACTAAATATCTGCAGCAGAGTGATCAATAGCACAGTAGTATGATGGTTTGATAGCAATGGTAAAATTAGCAATAGTAACGGTAACAGTAATAGTAGCAGTTTTATAGCGATTGCAACAACAATAATAACTTAGTAAAAACCAATATGAGAGAATCGTAAGCATTGAATCGGTGATGGATAATTGTATTGGATGACATTCATCATGTAATAGTCACAACCTAGAGCGATACATAATAGCTCCAAATCATCAATGTAATATAGGCATGTATTCCGTATATAGTCATACATGCCTATAATAAGAACTTGCATGACATCTTTTGTCCTACCCTCTCGTGGCAGCGGGGTCCTTAAGGAAACTAAGGGATATTAAGATGATTTATATAGTTTCATTCAATTTGACACATCTCAGCTTCACAATGGAATAATAAATTTTATCATTTTTGTACATGTTGCGGAGGATTTCCCAGCTATAAGTAGATAGGAAATAGACATTATATTAAATTTCACTTGTTATCTGCACATGAAATTGATTTGGATAAGACCAGTTAAAGTACAGCTCATACAGTAGTGGTTTCTGCATTGTGTTTAATATACAGTAGTGGTTTCTGCACAAGAAATTGATTTGGATAAGACCAGTTAAAGTACAGCTCATACAGTAGTGCAAGTGGTTTCTGTGGCTCATCCAATCATCTTTAAATCACCAACCTAAATGTTGTTCCTCCCCTGTTGTTGCATTGCTTAGGTTCCTGTTGGAAAGGCTTATTAATATTCCAATGAGCAACTACTTAAGCAGAGGCAAAAACAAGATATTCATCATAACTTGGTTTAAATCAACTTTCTTAATGGTCACATTCATCGCACATACCTTGGCAAGGGAATCAAGTTCACTTATGGATCTGCTGATGTAATTCTCCCCAGCTCGCAAAGACATCAACCAAGACGTGCTTATGAAGTCATAAGCTCATGTCGCGACACATCTCACTCTGAGTTGTCCTTGAACTTAGTAAATGTGGTGTACCAAGGAGAAGAGCTTAATGGATGTGCTGTAATAATACAATTCCTGTCAATAGAAGCATCCCCACCACTTCTCTCTTGTTGTAGGTTTTAGACACTAGACACCAATTGATATTGCTTTGTTAAACAAGATGTGATATTATCATTTTTTGCTTCATTTCTAATCATTGTGTCTCGGCTTATCATTTTATTTTCTGTAGATTCGGTGGGTCTTGGCTCTAGCTAATTGATCTTTGACACGGGTTTCATTGCATGCTAATTTTCCTTCCAAATTCCTCACTGATGGCATACCATGCACCAGAATTCATATCTTGATAAATAAGGTACATAGTTATGGTGTCTGCTGTCTTTTGGTTATGTTTCAAATTTGAATTTGTCAAGTTGAGTTGTTTTCTACATGAGATTGCAAGGTAGGGTGGCATATTTAAGTTTGTAGAGCATGAATATTGCGATTATGAACTTAATTTAGTCATCTTGCCCATGAAATTTGCATATTATAATATAATCATATATATTATAACATAAAGTTGCTTGCTATAAGAAATGCTAATGGTACCTTCTGTTGTTGATACATTCTAAAGTCTCGCTGAACAGGGGCTTCCTTTAATGTCCTGTCACCTCCTTTCTACAGTTACAGTATCCTGATTTTATGAAACAAACAAATGAACATGGTAGTTGCATCAATAGAAAATATGGTCCTTCGAATTTCAAGTACACAAGAACAACAGAAAACAGAAAGATACAGATGCGCTCGAAAGCAGATTACTAAGCTCAACACTTCATGTAGGAAGGATATACATATAAACACATAACTGAAGGCATTGAGGTCCTCGACCACGATTGAACAAGGAACATGGAAGCATGACGGCTCTAGAGAGGGAATGAAGATGCACTGTCAAGGCATGCCATCACCAAACACTAAGGCCCTTGGCACGACACATCCATCCAAGTAAGTCTCTGAAGGAGGCCACAACCTCCTTGCCTGGATCGCAAGGCACCACACCGTCGGAAGATCAAAAAGTTCCCCAAGAACATGGATGGGTGGTCACTTAGATCGGATCAGGACACATCAAATGTGCCGAGGCTCTCCAAGAGCATGACGAATGCCACACAACCCACGGCCAGAACATGGCGGAGAAAAAGCACAAGTTTCGGCGCCACAATCCCGGCTGCACCTCTCCTGTGGCGGTGAGGAGGGAGGGTTACACTGGCGGGAGGGGCGACGCGTGGGAGGGGGGCTGTGTCCACATGTGGTGCTAAGTTATTTGTGGGTTGCACTGAAGCTTATCCTGTTCCTTAGTTGATTTAGACATCAAATATATAAGCTTTGTTTTTTGCAGCAAATAGGTGAACTAATAAAGGAAGACTTCTTACAGAAATAGTAATACATTTACTATGTAGATGATTTTGACAAGTAATCAAACAAGTCAGCATCTCACTTTATTATTTTACATAAATAGTAGTACATTTTCTTGAATCGCTCGATCGTTCAATCTATTTGTTGTTGCCATACAATGATTTTCTATTCTCTTTGTGGTGCAATCTTCGTTGATTCAGAAAGATGGCCTTGCTCATCGGGCTCAAGCAGCGGCGAGCAAGGCCAGCGACAACGGAAATGTTGTGGCTGGTGCCCATGCACCCCTACCCGACTTCAATGCAGCTTGGTGTTTTGTGAGTATATATTGAAATAATACGCAGATTCAGTTATCTATATGCAGAAAGTTTCCTTGCTTTCTTTTAGTAATTACGGAGAACATTAATATTCAATATTAGATGACACATTGGCCACATCATCTAGTAAATTTGTTAATCATAATAAATCATGGATGGTTGGTGATATTGGATATTCATAGAATGCTAATAAGTTACGTCCTTGAGTAATCTGAGAGTGTTTAGATTTTGGTGGAGCTAAACTATACAGCATGGTGCACAAATTCTTGTTGATTGCAGCATTTTAAAATGTCAACATTTCCCAGGTTTGCATTTATTTGGTAGTGTGCCTGAGGAACTTTGTGAGAACTTGAGTATTACGAGTATACCATTTTTGTAGGTAACCATTTTCCAACAATCTGAAGGTCTGTGCAGACCATCAGGTACGTAATAGCAATATCTTAGTATTTTAATATTCTTTAGGAACCATCTTTAAAGAATACAAGATATACTTATTGTTAATTCTTCGTTGACACCTACTGTTCTTACTGAACCGTAATTGTTAAGAATATGTACTACTGTAGGATCAATGGATAGAAGGTTCTGTTGTCCGGTTGATGCTACTAATTTTGGCCCTACCAAAGTATCTCTTCTGCAAGATATCTGCTTAAATATGAAAATGAGGAAGCCAGTATCTCGACAGCATGCAGGCAACTTAGCCAATGATGTAGGAGGATCCAGTTCTTTTGGACTCAATTTTTTGGATTGGTAGTGTATATTCTGCATTATTTTGTAAACAAATATGAGGAGTGGGAGAGGTCTGCAGTTGCAAAATTTACTTGTGCAGGTGGAGGTTCCGTTTTCAAGATCGGATTGTTATTTATTATTTTCCGCTATAATTGTTTACTAATTATGACATGCTTTTTTATTTCTTCTGGGTATGAACTACTATTTTTGGATTCACTGGAACAAGATGGAAGAGCTAATAGTTGTTTTACACCAGTACAAATGCTCTTGAGAGGTGGAGCACTTAGAAGGTGGGGGCATTAAAGAGCAGATCAAGTGGGCTGATGCCCTCGTGGCTGCTGTGGAAGTTGAGAACAACAAGGAGATGGGGATGAATGGAGCGGTCTTAAAGGAGAAACTACAACATTTTGCTATCATTTTTTTACTGATTTGATGAAATGTTAAAATGTGGATGTTGTAAGTCCATGATATGAAGTTTGTGTTTGAGTCAAGTACTATTGTGCGCATGGATCTTCTTATGCTGACCATCTTGAAATGGAGAATGCAGGCCATGTCTCGGTTTACTTTCATCATCACCTACTTCCCAAAGAAGTTTGGTGATGGAAGCCATCGAGTTTTGTACTAATCTTATGTGCGGAGATCATTGTTCTTACTCAGAAGTTCCATTAACTTTATATATGTTATTTAATCCATTGTTTTATTCATACTATTACATTGTTTCCCTTTAATGTTTTAGCTTTTGGGACATACTGTAGCCGGTGAATGTCAACACTGAGCGAGGAAGAGGAGAGCGTGTGTGTGAGAGAGAGAGGGGAGGGGGGAGGGGAGAGGGGGAGGGAGAGAGAGAGGTGGAGCGAGAAACATATATGCAATGTATTTATAGGTGTAATCGAGAAAACAAATTAAAAGACCTGTGGCAATGCACGGGCATTCTACTAGTAACATATATTGATGGCGTCATATTAGTGTCATCGGAGGCACCTTGCCGCTAATTATTTTGTTGGCACATCATTACTAAGCAATCTTGGCCCCGCCCACAATTTTTTTGGTAAGCATCCCTGTAGTAGAATTAGAGAAAAAACTCTATATGAGACAACAATTGCTGCTTGTTTCAAGGGGGAAATTAGAGCAACTCCAACGCGCCGACCCAAAAGGACGCGCTTTGTTTGTTTGGGTCGGCCAGCCGCTGCTCATCCGCCCTCTTTTGTGTTTGGGTCGGCAGTGCACCCAACACGCAGACCCATTTTCTCCCTCGGGACCGGCTTGCCATGGGTTTTCAAACATAGTTCAAACAAAATACAAACATTTTACATAGTTTCACAAGCAAACAAATATATCATAGTTCACAAGCCAAATAAACATATCATAGTTTACAAATCAAATAAAAATAAAATTGTCTCAAATATATTTTAAAAAAGATACATCTATTGGTTGCCAATGTGCGCCCAATATATGCTCAACCAAATCATCTTGCAGTTGAATGTGAGTTTTCCAATCACGCATTTGATGATGAAATTGGATGAATTGTGCAAACTTTGTCGCACCTCCATGCTCAAGCACAACATTGTCACCCTGAAATTGAAACCCTGGATCGTAGATACGTTCCAGACGCTCATCCTCTACGATCATATTGTGCAATCACACAAGAAGTCATCACCTCCCACAACTTCTTGGTGCTCCTAATTCTAGCAGGATACCGAACGGTGCCCCATCGAGATTGCAGAACACCAAAGGCACGCTCCACATCCTTCTTAGCACTCTCTTGCTCTTGTGCAAATCTCCTCCTCTTCTCTCCTACAGGATTAGAGATTGTCTTGACAATAGTAGTCCACTGAGGATAGATACCGTCAGCTAGGTAGTATCCTTTATTGTTGTGATCGTTGATGTTAACATTCACCGGCGGGCAATTGCCTTCAGCAAACCTTGCAAACACCGGAGAGCGTTGAAGCACGTTGATATCATTGTGTGATCCGGCCATGCAGAAGAAAGAGTGCCAGATCCAGAGATCTTGTGAGGTCACGGCCTCAAGTACGACAGTGCAAGCCTTGACATGCCCTCTATACTACCCCTGCCAAGTAGAAGAGCAGTTCTTCCACTCCCAGTGCATACAGTCTATGCTACCAAGCATCCCCGGGAATCCCCTGCTAGCATTCATCACCAACAAGCGGGCTGTATCTTCAGCATTTGACTCTCTCAAATACTCATGGCCAAACACTGCAATCACAACCTTGCAGAACTTGTACATGGAGTCTAGGCACGCAAACTCGTGTTGGAAATATGCCCTAGAGGCAATAATAAATTAGTTATTATTATATTTCCTTCTTCATGATAATTGTTTATCATCCATGCTAGAATTGTATTGATAGGAAACTCAGATACATGTGTGGATATATAGACAACACCATGTCCCTAGTAAGCCTCTAGTTGACTAGCTCGTTGATCAATAGATGGTTACGGTTTCCTGACCATGGACATTGGATGTCGTTGATAATGGGATCACATCATTAGGAGAATGATGTGATGGACAAGACCCAATCTTAAGCGTAGCACAAAGATCGTGTACTTCGTTTGCTAAAACTTTTCTAATGTCAAGTATCATTTCCTTAGACCATGAGATTGTGCAACTCCCAGACACCGTAGGAATGCTTTGGGTGTGCCAAACGTCACAACATAACTGGGTGGCTATAAAGGTACACTACGGGTATCTCCGAAAGTGTCTGTTGGGTTGGCACGAATCGAGACTGGGATTTGTCACTCCGTGTGACGGAGAGGTATCTCTGGGCCCACTCGGTAGGACATCATCATATGCGCAATGTGACCAAGGAGTTGATCACGGGATGATGTGTTACGGAACAAGTAAAGATACTTGCTGGTAACGAGATTGAACAAGGTATCGAGATACCGACGATCGAATCTCGGGCAAGTACAATACCGCTAGACAAAGGGAATTGAATACGGGATTGATTGAATCCTCGACATCGTGGTTCATCCGATGAGATCATTGTGGAACATGTGGGAGCCAACATGGGTATCCAGATCCCGCTGTTGGTTATTGGCCGGAGAGGTGTCTCGGTCATGTCTGCATGGTTCCCGAACCCGTAGGATCTACACACTTAAGGTTCGATGACGCTAGGGTTATAGGAAAAGTATGTACGTGGTTACCAAATGTTGTTCGGAGTCCTGGATGAGATCCCCGATATCACGAGGAGTTCCGGAATGGTCGGGAGGTAAAGATTTATATATGGGAAGTCCTGTTTTGGTCACCGGAAAAGTTTTGGGTGCTATCGGTAACGTACCGGGACCACCGGGAGGGTCCCGGGGGTCCACCAGGTGGGGCTACCTGCCCCAGAGGGCTGCGTGGGCCAAGTGTGAGAGGGGACCAACCCCAGGTGGGCTGGTGCGCCCCCCACCAGGGCCCAAGGCCAAGAGAGAAGGGAAAAAGGGGAAACCCTAGGCTCAGATGGGCCTAAGGCCCACCTAGTGGTGCGCCCCCCTCTCTCCCCCCTTGGCCGCCCCCTAGATGGGATCTAGGGCTGGCCGCCACCCCTAGGGGTGGAAACCTAGGTGGGGCGCAGCCCCTCCCTTTCCCCTATATATAGTGGGGGTTTTGGGCTGCCATACACATGAGAATATCTCCTTCTTGGCGCAGCCCTACCCCTCTCCCTCCTCGTCTCTTGCGGTGCTTGGCGAAGCCCTACTGGAGTACCACGCTCCTCCACCACCACTACACCATCATGCTGCTGCTGGACGGAGTCTTCCCCAACCTCTCCTTCTCCCCTTGCTGGATCAAGGCGTGGGAGACGTCACCGGGCTGTACATGTGTTGAACGCGGAGGTGCCGTCTGTTCGGCACTAGGATCATTGGTGATTTGGATCACGGCGAGTACGACTCCATCAACCCCGTTCACTTGAACGCTTCCGCTTAGTGATCTACAAGGGTATGTAGATGCACTCTTCTTCCCCTCATTGCTAGCTTACTCCATAGATTGATCTTGGTGATGCGTAGAAAATTTTGAATTTCTGCTACGTTCCCCAACAACTCGCTCATACAGACGTACTAGATCACCGGGAACTCCGTATGCAAGCATCCGGATAGCTGCAATGCATTTCTGATAAGAGGAGAAGCCAATCTTTCCAAGGGCATCCTCCTTGCACTCGAAATACTTATCGTACCCGACAACTCCCTCGCGGATACGATTGAAAACATGCTTAGCCATATGAAAACGGCGTCGAAATCGGCGGTGTTTGAAGAACAGGTTGGGTGTCTCGAAGTAGTCCTTCCAAAGAAGGAAATGACCGCTCTCTCGGTTGCAATTCGACGCCGGAGTGTGCCCTTGGATCGAGCCCCGGAACAGCGGCCGCTGCCTACTAAGGTGGTCATGGACGACCAACACAGCAGCCACCATCTCCTCATTGTCAATGAAGAATCATCCGAGTTGCAAAGAAATTGTGAAAAAAACTCGTCGGCGGAGTCCATTTGTACCTTGCTGGCAAACTGTCGAGCAGCTTGCGGGCCTCATCGAAGAAGCAGGCCGGCGAAGATACGCGCGCCTCCCCTGGACTAGGTAGCTATCCTGGCGGCGTCAGACGAGCGTGCCGCCGTTCTCGAAGGAGCTGGCCGGGGGCACGGGGGCCGAGGTGGTGCTCGCGCCGACGTGTGGGTGAAGCTGCACTGCCCCGGCGGTGAGGCGGTGGTGGCTGTGACGTGGGAAGGTAGCTTGCTGCGGGGGAGGTATGTGGGTGCGGGCTGCTGGCGAGGGCACCGGAACTGGGAGGTGATGACGACGGGCTGAGGGGCAGTCGGGGGCTAGCTGTCGAAGGGATGAAGAGTGTGGCCTATGTGCCACCCACTAGCGGGCCAGGGGGAGGAGTAGGCGGGCGTCTCGCGCGTCCGCCTCATGTCTACGCTAGTGCAAATGAGGTCCAAATTTGGGCCAGGAATAAGTCACTCAACGGACGAAAAGCGGACGCGCATTCTTTTTGGGTCAGCATGTTGGCCCACTTTTATGTCCGTTTTAATTCAAATAGAATGGATGAGCGCGTTGGAGTTGCTCTTACTTTGTACAAATACAGTCGTGGAGCTGTAATTTCTTTTGTTTTTGTAGCAATCAACCCCCGTTCCTGCAAATCACCCGGAACAAGAGTTGAAAAGATCCGCCCGGAAGCTGTGGCCCCCAAATGCACAGAGTAACATCACTTGCGATGCACTTTGAATGGACACGGTGCACGGTGCACCTGGCGCGCATCGAGCGCTCCGCCGCACGCTGCGTCTGTACACCGGGTGTAGCCACCACCTACTAGCTCACACGCTGCAGCCTTCTCTAGCCCGGGGATCGTGGGTGGCCTGGGATGGGATGGGAATCGACCCAGCCTCACCCGAGACATTGACCACTGGGCCCATGGTGTGTGGGTCCCAACTGTCGGCGAGCCATAGTAGAAGCGCAAGCTGTCATACTCGATGACGCACTCGTACGCGTCCGACGCAAAAGCAGTCTGCCCTGCTGCTTAAGGCTGGCAGGGGAGACGGGACTGGGCGATCGTAGGCTGCAGCAGGCGGAGAAGAGAAGGGGCAGCAAAGAAACAGAGAAGCTCCCTCTCCTGCCCTCGGTAATGGCCGCCGCATCGATTCTTAGGGTTCTATGTTTGGATCCCCCTGCTCTTCTTGTTCCCTCTGCCTGGATTTTCATTTGTTTATCTTCTTCCCGCGGATTAGCTTCCGTTCGGCCCTGTTCCCCTCTTCTCTTCTTGGTGGAAGAACAGGGTGCAAACGGTTCTTGTTTTTCATGTTCCTTCTCCTCGAATAATTTTTCTACGGTTGTTGGGTGTAGTAGGGTTCTTAGTTAGCTTGCTGCGTGCATGTGCGAGTTTGAAGAAACCCAGGAAAAAAGCTTCTCTTGTTTTTTTTTCATCTGCTGGGAAAAAGAAGAGATTTGATTTCCCATCTGCTGTCTTCTTTTTCATTTCGGTTCGTTCTGTTGTTGGGTACCGAGGACTTGGTGCCATCGTTGCTTCCTTTTAGGAGGTATATAAATCTCCTCTGTTCCATGGATGGAATGGAACCAACAAAAGGCATGCCTTTTTTTTTTGTGTGTGTGTGTGTGACTGTCCATGTCGATTTGATCTTCCTGCAAACTTATTTTAGGAACGGTTCATATATTCCTGCCCTTCAATAGTTGCTAGATGACTTACTTCACTTGTTTATGTGCATATTTGGGTTCCTACACTACAAAGCATGTATGTATACTCTGTTACCACGCTTGTACTTACTGTTTTATTATTTGTGCTCTGAGTGGAGTTCTTCCATATTGGTAGAGATGGAAGGCTTGAGTAGGGTTCGTGATGTGCATTCTCTTTGATTGTTAATATATTTGGGTACCGTTCTTGATGATGGAGTGCCAGCATTGCTGTTACCTTGTGACTTGTTGCTTATCACCTCTGTTTCCATGGAGGATTACTTTTTTGTGCCCTTGTTCGTTGATTTCAAGTTATTTGTCAAACTCTCTCTTTGTTAGTTTACTTAGTTGTAGAATATATTACTTTTGTACTCCCCACTTATACTACTGTTGGCTGACTTACTTCATGTTTTTGTGTGCAGATTTGTGTTGTGGTTTGGCAGCTTTGGGCCAGTTTCCCGGTTACCAGAGTAAGTAAACTCTGTTTTCATGTCTTGTGCTGCTTTCATTATTGTTCTCTTGGTATGGTTATGCTGTTAATATATCTCATGCCTAGGAGATGATAGGCTTGGTGAGTTTGTGAAACATGTTCTTTTCTCTTGTGAGATTGTTGTTGTGAAATTTGCATGCTTGGTTATTTCCTCTATGTAAAGATTCACTTATGTACGAGTTTACTGAGTCCCTCACAAACATGTTCTTTTCTCTTAGGCGATTGTTGTTGTGAAATTTGCATGCCTGGAGTATCTTGTTTCTTTCCATACTCAGAAGGATGTAGTTTTTGCCCCTTCCGAAAAGTCTTACCAGTCAGTGCTTAGTTTGCTTAAGATAATTATTAACAATAATTAACCAGCTAAGATTCTAACTAAGAATAAAGTTGGTAGGCCTTCCTTGTTTGTCTATCGATTTACTTATGACTACTTTTTTTTGGTCTATTGATTACTATGTGGACTGTGGTTTCTCAAACCATAGGTCCACCCGTCTGCTTATCATCTTTGTTTCCATGGAGTAAATAAAAAAAAATGGTTTCCCTCTGCGTTTATGTCTGGATTTGATGTTATTGGCCAAAAAACAATTCCTTGCTGTACTCGGTCTGTAGATTTCTATGTCGATTGAGGTTACTAGAGTCTTGCTAGGTCTATTCATCATCTCTATATCTATGGGGCGAATGAGAAAATGGTTGCCCTCTGTGCGTTTATTTATGGATTAAATTTCCCTGCTGTGATCGGTCTGTAGATTTGTATGCCGATAGTGGTTTCTAGATTTACTTATAATCTCAGTAAATAAAAAAAGGGAAAAGTATATTTTTCATCCCTCAACTTTTTTGATAGTATAGAAATAATCGCTCAACTTCAAAACCAGCAAATCTAGGTCCCTCAATTTCTCAAACCAGATAAGTTTAGTTCCTCATACCACTTTTTGTGGTTTTCATTCTAGTGGACATGGTTTTGACTAAAACTTGACAAGTCATTGGGGTTTGACTGCCACGTTACGGAGCTGCGATGGCACCCCACACTGTGTAAGTGCTCGGCTGTGGTGGCACTACATGCAGAGCACGGTGGCCTAGCTAACGGGATGCTCGACTTTCGCCATGCTCGCCGTTCAAGTCATGTGGCCGGCAGCGGCAGGGGTGCAGGCGCCGTGGCGGTTTTGATTGGCGTACACAGCAAACTGGCTTTGGATTCTCACGTGAAAAGCTAGCTAACTCATCTGGCTAGACACGAACGTACTTGACGCTGTTCCCTTTGATTTGTACTGTACCGGCTAGAACACGCGAGTAATACACGTGTTCATGGTGCACGTAGTTGTGGTTGACCCACGGTGGTGACCCTCGACACGCTTGCTGAAGGAGTTAGTCCGCACGGACTAGCGGTGAGAAGGCAACGAGCAGCAGCGAGAGCACGCGCGAATGGGTGTTCGTGCACGTCACGTCCACGACGTGCTTGTGCCGTCCATGCAGGCGAGCATCCGTAGCTCCGACTTCTGATCATCCGGGACAAGGTATTCCACCATCCTGTGGCCGCTGCATACATACGCCTCCTTCTCCATGCGCGCGGTACACGACGGCGAACATCGGCCGGACAATGACGGTCCTGATCATGCTCCACACAGGTCATGGCGGCATGCATGGTGCTGAAGTGGAAAGTTATGTGCCAGTCAAACCCGAATGGCATATCAAATTTTTAGTCAAAACCGTGTCCACATCGGATGAAAACCACCAAAAGTGGTATAAGGGACTAAACTTATCTGGTTTGAAAAGTTAAGGGACCAAGGTTTACCGGTTTAGAAGTTTAGGGACCATTTGTATACTTTGGAAAGAGTAGAGGGACAAAAAATATACTTATCCCATAAAAAAATGGTTTCCTTCTGTGTGTTTGTTTCTGGATTTCATGTTATTGGCCATGGCAGAGAGGCACAATAAACTTATTCATTTAGTTATGATAATGTTATGCGTTCCAACAGTAACCTTTAGAACTTTCAGCTTGCGTCATGGCAGAGAGGCATAACCAGCCAGGTGTTCTTGAGAAATTCTTTCTCGCGGGAGGAGTTTCAGTGATATCAAAGTCTGCTGCGGCTCCATTCGAAAGGGTGAAGCTCCTGCTGCAATACCAAGAGGAGCTTGTGAGGCTTGGTATTCTTCCTGAGCCATTCAAGGGGATTACAGACTGTTGCAAACGCCTTGTCAAGACTGAAGGTCTCCGGTCCCTCTGGAGAGGAAATCTTGCTAATGTGATGCGTTATTTTCCTCAGCAGGTAGCCCTGAACTTGTACTGAATTTGTAGCCTTATTTTCCTCCATGTTTCAATATTTTTCATTTGGCTACAATGTCTTGATTGGTGCTTTATTTTCTTTCTGACATAGTCCCTGGTCTTCTCCCTGAATGAGTACTACAACGCCGTTGTTCTTCCGGCTGTTTGGGGCAGGGCCCCGCCTAACAGTGAGGATCGATACTCCACACGGTTCTTTTGGCATGCTGGGTGTGGGAGCGCTGCAGGAGCCATGTCCCTGCTGTTGTTTTATCCATTGGAGGTCTCAAGGACCAAGCTTGCCAATGATCTTAAGATGAAAGGCAAATGGGAATTCGATGGTCACCTGGATGTTTATCGTCGTATATTGGGACCCAGAGCACACGTGGAGGATCTATACAGGGGGTATCTCGTCTCCTCGTATGGAGCAGGGATATACCGTGGCCTGTACTTTGGACTTTATGGCGCCCTCAAGTCTATTGTTCTCACTGGCAGTAGCAAGGTAAGGCAGTCACATTGCTTGTCAAAACTTGACAGTGTGAATATGATCACCTTTGCCCGAATTAATTCTCTTTGATTTGATATGTCTGCAGCAGGATGATTTCCTAGCCAATTTTGCATTAGCATGGATGACAACCAACATGTCGGCCTTTGCAACATACCCAATTGATACAATTAGGAGAAGAATGATGATGAATGGGTTTAGCTTCTCTGAGGTGTTGCTGGATGTGGGTGCCACCCCAAGGTTGCTGTACAAGGGAGCTGGTGCGAACATTCTTCGGTCAGGTGTTGCGGGAGCCTTTATGTTGGCTGGATATGATCAAGTGCAGGCATCTCTCACCAGCAGGGGGAAGGTCTGAACTGCATTCATGCTGATCTGATGTAGCAGCAGCAGCAGTTTCGAATCAGTATCTATATATCTCCAAACCAAAGCCAGTGTTTCTTGCTTATTAGATGCATGGTGGCAACTAAGCTAAATGTTTATTACTATTATCATGATGCAAACCAAAACCATTGCTTCTTGCTTATTACTCCTAGACTAGATGGTGGCAACCTCCTAATTAAACTACATGCATGTTTATTATTATTATCATGATGATTTTGAATCCAAACTGCCACGCATGAAGGCGTTGGATGTTTACTAGTTATGTCTGGAGTTTGTTCCAGTATATCTTATCTTTGGTGTTGTCTTTTATGTATGACCAGTTCATCATATTTGTTGGCACAAGTGTTGTTGCAAGCACAGGCGTGCGTGCGTGCACCTGTTTGCTTCGTCTTTTTTTTTTGCGGGACTGTTTGCTTGGTCTTGACTTGACAAGAAGAATGATGTGTCGATTTGATGTACCTGGCCGACTGATGCAGTGGGTTGCGTAGCGTCGGACGGGCAGAAGATCCTCTATCTAGGAGTAGGTAGCTGTGCGTTGTGTGTGGTTATGCCGGTTTTCCTTAATTAACTGTGCTTGTTTGATTTTTGGGTCCGGTTTCCTTTATTAACTAGATCATCTCTCTTGTCCTCTTCTTCTATAATGCAATGCGGGAGCTACTGTATCTATCTTGGCGGCAACCGGCTCAGTAGCTTTGCTCAATGCCACTCGTGGTGGTTACTTTAGTCATGCTCTGGTTGAGGTTTCAAATGTGAGGACCTCTGAATTTTGTCTCTCTGCCAATGTAGACGTACGTCCGCAGCTCTCATTCACAATTCTTCATCACATATGTCTTACGGCCCAACCGATTCCAGCCGGAAGAATAATTTTTTTTTCGCGGAGCTTGTTGCCCTCAAACCAAATGCCTGAGTCAAGTGACTTGCTCTCGACACCTTTAACCAAATATACCGGGCAAGAGACAAAAAAAAAACGTCAACATTAGCTGGATGAACCGTTTTAAAGCCATGTTGCAACTTTGTGAGCTCAAGGAAATCCACTTGCACAATACCCGTTTCACCTAGAGCAATGACAATGAAAGGGCAAACCCCACCTTGTGCAAACTCAACTCCTTCTGAAATTCTGAGTGGGACATACATTTTGATTCTCACATCCTGCATGCCCTGTCAATGGACCCCTCCTTCTCGCCGATGACAGTGGCCCTCGGCGGCCCGCGCCTTCATGTTTGACAACTTCTGGACTAAGATCCCTGGATTTTTGGGCGTTGTACAACCACTACTGGAATTCTGTTGTACGCCGGGTGCCACGGACACTCGGCAAAGGGCCGAAAACCGTCGGCAAAACCTTTGCCGAGTGTCCTCCTCGGCAAAAGCCACCCTGCGTACACCTCTCCGGCAAACAGGACTTTGCCGAGAGCCAGAACACGGGCGCTCGGCAAAGACTTTGCGAGAGCTAAACAGTACAACTCGGCAAAATAAAGTAGCTAACGGATAACAGACGGGGACGACGGTTGCCACGTTGGCCAACTTTGCCGGGAGCACCACTCGGCAAAGAGAGCAAGTACAGGTCGACACGTGTCAGCTCCTGACATGTGGGACCAAGAGAACAGGCCGAGGGCTAACTTTGCCGAGAGCACCTCTCGGCAAAGAGAGCGAATAGGAGGCTGACACGTGTCATCTCCTGACATGTGGGACCACGAGAACAGGCCGAGGGCCAACTTTGCCGGAGGCTAACACGTGTCATCCCCCGACATGTGGGTCCACGAGAACAGGCCTACCCTCCAAAAATCATATTTCAGCTAAACATGCAACTTGAGAATTATACTGAGGTGTTTAACATGTAAACTACAATGAATTTGCTCAGTAGACTTAGAAACTTGATGTTTTGAGGCTACTCTTCAATTTTGTGCAAGATTCGCCACTGCTTTGGAGTAATGTACATGTAAATATATGCTAATCTTGTAACCAATGCCTAGAGTAGTATGGTTCAAAATTTGAAGAACAAACAATGCCTATTGAAGTGGTATGGTTAATATTCACCATATATATATATATATATATATATATATATATATATATTATGTTTTTCATATTCTGATGGAGGCACTAGTAAGTACCGGAGAGTCCCGAGTGGTAGGACTTAGTCATCCGCCTCCCATCAGGCCACTCCCGAGGATGAGTCATCATCAGATGGCGATGTCGGAGTGGACTTAGTTGAACCAGATCTGTTCGCTACCGAGTCAGGCGACATGGAGACCTCGGACGGCTCGGGGTCTACCTCGAGCAACACTTCCAAGAGGAAGAAATCCGAGCGTGGTCCGGGGAAGGTCCCAGAACCAACTACTGCCAGCAACCGTCCTGTCATTTGCCCGACAGGAGAGGGGCAAGCAAGCATTTCATTTGCATCATATTTTGGATGCCATAGCTTTGACACTCACATATGCTTGTCTTTTATATCATGCAGTAAGTGGACATTTATCCCGACACAACCTAAGGGGGCACGCCCGCCGAACCACGTCATCACCTCCCTCTGAGGAAGCACTTCCCTGGATTGTCCAAGCCGGGTGATGACCATCCGCCGTCGCCAGGTTTAACCTGGGAGCATTACCAACACAACAAGGATGAGCACAATGTCACCATGGCCACCCGGGTCATCAATGCTTTTTTTGTAAGTATCTTCACTCCGACCACTGCATTTTTCCATATCCAAATCCTTGCTTGCGTGGATGGTGAGAAGATGCCATATGCTTTCTTGTAGGAAACATTTGCTTGTGTGGATGGTGAGCAGCAGAAGGCGATCAAAGGTATCGTGAAATCTGCCCGAAAGATACTCTCTGACACCAAGCACACGCTGTGGTACAAAGCCGTGATAGTGTCAGCCGCTCGATGACAAGGGAGAGAAGATGGCAAGGAATACTGCTTGCCAGACCAACTTGTCGCGAGAAGAATACCTGTCAGTGGTAAGTGACTACATCGGTTACTAGTACTTTGATTCATCCCTATTGTTCCTCAATTATTCGATTTTGTCTGACTAGGTGAAGGAACCCTGGATGAAGGACGATTGTTGGGAGGCCCTGGTTGACATGTGGTGTGACCCAGCATGGCAGGCGCAACATGTGGAGAAGGGAAACGATCGAGCCAAAATGACAAGCCCGACTCATGTCCAGGGGAGCCGGAACCTAACCTCTCTCAAGCAACACATGGCATGTGGATTAAGATGTTAACTTTTTCGCACAGTGCATCTTGGTTCATTAAACTTGATGGTTAATTTTGCAGGAGGCGAAGGTTGGTCGCCCGGTCCACATCATGGAAGCCTGGAAAGAAGGCCACAAGGGGAAGGGTGGCACCGAGTTCTGCAACAAGTCGGCGGAGGAGAAGTGAGGGACCTTCAAAGAGGTCTTCCAGGAGGTGCACGGGCAGGAAGCCGAACCTACGTCCAAGCCCCTTGATCCTGAGCTTCTCATCATTGCTGGCCAGGGGAAGGGCCATGGCCGCCACCTTCTTTGCAACGGGGCGATCGCCACCTCCTCGCATCGCAAGCTGCACGAGATACGCGCGTCGAGCGCCAGCTCAACTCCGTCCATGCATACGGAGTCGCCCAACCGCCGCATCCCATGAGATAGCGCATATCAAGGTTAGCATCCTAACCTTTCATTTATATCCATGCCTCGAAATAGCACCGTTCCAACCTATATGAGCCTAATGCCATGTTACAGGATTTAATGGCACATCGGGCTGTTGAAGAGGAGCAAAGGCGGAAGGCTGATAAGGAGTCCAGAGAAAAGGAACGGGCAGACACTAACAATAGGTTGAAGCTGCTTGTGGTTCAACTACAGGTAGAACATTATCTAAACTAGAGTAGAAGATTCATTACATAGGGACGAACCACCCTCACGTGACTCTACTCTTATAGATTCTTATGCAATCTCGAAGCAGTGCAAGTGATGCCCCTCCTCCTCCTCCGGAATGTTAACCCGATGGCCTCCCCTCCTCAAGATGATCTATATATGAACAAGTGTACTTCTATTGTGACGTGCACGTGTTTTGCAAGTAGTGACAATATGTATAAATTTGCGACACCAGGCCACTGCTAGCACCGACTAAACGCGGCACCATCATGGAGAAGACACATAGCGTCACTGTCGTGTCCCTGTTTTTGTGGGCCCACCGTCCCCGAGCCGCACGGCCACCGCCGCCGTGCAGGTCGTCCTGCGGGCCGTTCCCGAGCCGCACGGCCGGCGCCCCCATGCAGGTCGTTCCGCGCCACCGTGCAGCACAGTGGGAGGCAGAGCTTGTAAGGTCTCTGGTGGCAAGTTGTTTTCTGCGCCGTCCCCTAGCGAGCACACCCTGGGTGAGCGTCTCCAAAGCGAGCACACGCTGGGTGTATGTGTATGAGCCGTCGCCATACGGCAGCTGGTAGCGGCACGCATGGCGTAGTAGCCGGAGTATCCGCCGGGCAGCGTCCGGAAAACACTGGAGCCACACAGCAAGGCGGCAAAGGACGCCGGCGTCATCTCTTGCCGTAAGGCTGAGCACGGTGTGGCGCCTCGACGGACGGAGTCGCGGTGCAGCTGGAGCTGGGTGATCGAGAGGGAGAGGCCACTGTCACGGTGACCAAGGCAATGGCCGTGGTGAAGTTGTATGGGTAGAAAATAGTGGAACCGTCCGTAGTGACGGTGAATGACGGCGATCGCCACGGAGACGAAGAGGATGATGAGGGAGAGAAGCACGGTGGTCTTTGCGACGTGCTTGATGCCTGTCGCTGTGAGGGCGCGACCGCGGCAGGCATGCGCGAGCCGACGTTCCACTGTCACCGTCGGCTTCCAATCCCCGGTCAGCCCAATCGAGTGCCCGTCCAAGAGATCCGGCCCCGCCAAGCCTCTATCGCCGCGTGGTGTCCTTCTTCCCTCCCGGCCCGACCTGATGTCTCTCTGCTACTCCCTCCGTAAACTAATATAAGAGCTTTTAGATCACTAAAGTAGTAATCTAAATGCTCTTATATTAGTTTACAGAGGGAGTACAATGCTAGTAGCCGCTGTTAATTAGAAGAAAGGAAAGTGTAGAAAGAAAAGGGTCACTGGACGTCGGCATGGATTGGTTAGAAGAAAACTGACCCATGATTGTGGATTGGCAATAGGGCCAAGCGCATCGAGATACATACTGACGATGCAACAATCTGTCTGCGAGGGCACGACGCCTAGTCCACAATTTGTCACACAATCAACAGCCTGCACCTCCGATCCAGACTCCAGAGTCTGATCAACAATGAAGCATTCATTCATGCCATCTTCCAGCACTCGGTCACTGCTGAAAAAGAGCTCCTACAAGCCGTCCCTGACTGCATCCGACAAGTGCTGCTCCAGTTTGATGATGTGCTTGGCGAACCAACGGAATTACCACCGCGGCGCTCCTGTGATCATCGGATACCCTTCATTCCGGGAGCACAGCTGAACATCCCTCCTTATAGGCATAAACCAGAGAACAAGACATAGATAGAAAAACAAGTGGCAGAGCTGCTCCCCGCCTGTATTATTCAGAGAAGCTCGAGTCATGCATGTTTCTTCCCCCGTCATCTTTGTCAAGAAGAAGGACGATACTTGGCGCTTATAGACACCTCAATGCCCTCACAATCGTTGGAAAATTACCCTATTCCAATCATTGAAGAATTGCTTGATGAACTTCATCGAGCTAAGTGGTTCTCTAAACTCGATCTCCAAGCGGGATATCACCAGATACGATTTGCAGAAGGAGAGGAATTTAAAATAGCATTTCAGACACACTTTGGTCACTTCGAGTTCAAAGTGGTGGGGTTTGGATTGGCCGGTGGTCCAGTAACGTTCAACAATGCAATGAACACAACATTGCATCCCCTGCTCAGAAAAAGTGTCTTGGTGTTCTTCGACGACATTTTGTTTTTTAGTAAGACCTTAGAAGATCACAAGCAACATCTGAAAGTGGTTCTTCAACTGCTGAGACGTGATCATTGGAAAGTTAAGCACTCCAAATGTGCTTTTGGTCAACAACAGCTCACCTATTCGGGGCATATGGTCAGCGCTCAAGGGGTGGCTACAGAACGAGCAAGATCCAAGCATTTCAATGCTGGACAACCCCTAGTGCTGTCAAGGAAGTAAGGAGCTTCTTGGGGCTCGCAGGGTGGTGACTCGTTGGCAACTTTGGCATCATAACTAAACCCCTCTTCCAGTTGCTTAAGAAATGGGTTCTGTTCGTCTGGACACAATACACTGAAGCATCCTTCGAACTTCTCAAACAACAATTGATCTCAACCCCTGTGCTCGCGCTGCCAGATTTCTCCCTTCTGTTCTCTATCAAAACCGATGCGAGTGATAAAGGGGTGGGAGCAGTTCTCCATCAGAATGGGCACCCCCATTGCATTTATGAGTAAAGCTATGTCCCCTTGCTACCAAAGGCTCTCAACGTATGAGAAGGAATACCTTGCGATCATCGTCGCGGTCGACCAGTGGAGGTCGTAACTGCAACACTCAGAGTTCATGATTCATACTGATCAGCGCAGCTTCATTCACTTGGAAACACAGCAGCTCACGACCCCCTGACAACAACGAGCTTTCACTAAGCTCCTGGGACTGAATTACACTATCAGTTACAAGAAGGGCAAAGAGAACTCAGCCGCGGATGCTCTGTCCTAAGCTACTACTCCCTCCGTTCGGAATTACTCGTCCAAGAAATGAATGTATCTAGATGTATTTTAGTTGTAGATACATCATTTTTGTGACAAGTAATTCCGAACGGAGGGAGTACTTCGGAGAGCTAGATGGAGAGAGGACCACTGTTACCGTATCATGGCTAGACATCCACCAAGGTTCAGCTCTTTCCTACTTCACCTCCGGGGTCGAAACTTTGTGGTCCAAGCCTTCGTCCCGTGGACTTGACGGCATCGCATTGAACTCCAAGCTGCCATGTCCTTTTGACGTGAACAGCAGGAGTTCTGCTTTTGCATTGAAGAAGAATAGAGGGTTTACAGAACTCAGTCAAGTCCAGGCCAGGAGGAGAGCCCGGCCGACAGTCAGAGATTATTGGCTAGACATACAGAAAACGAAAAGGAAAAACGCCGTGTGCTTTTACATGCCCCCAGCTACCACCGCTCTGGTGGCCTCAAAGTACACCTTCACCTCGTCTCTGATCAGTCCAGCAATCAGTTAGCCTTTCTGCTCAAACACCCTGCGGTTTCCTTCTTTCCAAACATTCCACGCAATGTAAGCTGCTAGTGCGATTTCCTCCCTGTTCTTCTCCTTGAAGGCTGAGCCGCCATGTGCGCGCCGTCGCTTGCCTGGCTGGCTGGCTAATACTGGACGATCGTCCATCAGCCGGGAGGAGCTGCGTCGCATGCCGCCGGTCATGAGAACCTGAGCGCCGAGGCCGTGCCATCCCCATCCTCCTCCCTTATTCCAGGATCTATTTCATCCAATGGGCGGGCTTGTCAAGTCGAGGCCTCGAGGAGAGTATCCACGCGTGAAAGGAAACGGAGCAGCTTGAGCTTGAGCTTGAGCGCAGTCGTCGACGAGGAGCTAGCTTGAGCGCATCCACAGCGCCTGCTCCAACGCCGACGAGGAACTCCTACCGCGTGGAGCTTCTTGCAGGACGCCGCTTCACCGCTTGCTCCCGAGCTCGCCGTAGCCAGCCAGCCAGGAGTTTACAGAGCCGCGTTCCACTACTCCAGAACAACTCGCGGCCGCTGTGCTCCACCATGCATCCACCTCCACCCGCCTTCATCCCGCCATCTATCGGCCTCCTTGCGCACCCAGATGAGTGGCTGGTTTGATGCCTGCGGTCCGGCAGCGAGCTTGGCGACCTGCGGCGGGAACAAGTGCACGCCGCCGCCGAAGATTACGTAGAGCACGGAATGGGGCAACCACGCGTCCAGCCATGACACGACGAGGCTGGTGTCAACAGCGGCGGGCTGGGGTTCCCTATCACGGCGGTGATGTTTCGGTGTCGGTGTCCAGGAGGCAGAGGGGCTCGGCGTACCGCTGGACGAACGCGCCCTCGAAAGCTTCACACGTAGGAGTACGTGTTGAGGACCAGGTGTTGGCCACTGTAATCCTGCCGCACATCTTCAGTTAGCTAGCTATAGCCTATATATAGCTTCCTTCAGTTTCGTCAGAGAATAAGTATGCATGCACATTGAGCCTGTTCACGTGCATGCCCGTAGCCTTTGCTTTCTGCATGTGGTAGCTAACTCGCCGGAGTGTTCGTTCTCGTGGGATGGCGCGGTCCTTAGCTCAAATCGTAGCCCCGGTTGAATAGGGCTTCTCTGTTGTTGTAACAGCCCGAGCGACGGTAGAAGTGATATAGACTTGCTAGTTTTGCAACGACACTAGGCCATATCCGTGGTTAGGGCTGGACGTCCGAGCGAGCTTTTAGGCTCGGCTCGAAGCTCGCTCCAGCTCGGCCCGTTACAGCTCGGCCCGGTAGGATAATTAGGCGAGCCGAGCTATGAAAATAGGCCCGATTCTCGACCGAGCCGAGCCGAGTTTCGCCCGGTCCAGCTCGGGGACTCGTTGAGGCCCAGCCCAAATTCGCATTAGGTCACAGCAGAGAGAGAGCACGCACGCGACGCGGTTTCCTCGTCCTTCTCCCTTTCTCTGCCCGGCGCCGCCACCCCTCTCCTCGCCGCGCCGCAGGCTGGACTCATCGGGCTTGGCACCGATGGCGACGGCCGACGCCGCCTTCCCTCACCACAGCGGACACAGACGGACGCGTCTCCCCTGGTTTCTCACCGAACGACAGGAGCAGGTAAGCGATCTCTTCTCTCCTTCCCATCCTTGGCCCTAGCTCCCTGCACTGGCGCACACACACACACGAATTAGATGGATGGATGCTTGTGGTTTCGGCTGGAGGGAGCGGCTAGCTAGGAAACGCGATGGATGGATGCTAGACGAGTTTGATGGATGGATGTTTGTGTTTGTTGGCTGGAGAATGCAGCTAACTAGGATGTATGCTATGCTGCACGAATTTGATTGATGGATGTATGAATTTGTTTGTGCTTGATTGTGTAGAGTGATTAGTGATTATTATCTATGTAAATTTTGTTGATGATTGACCATTTGTTCTTCGCTGATGTATGCAGAGCCCCACTGTCGCAAGAATGGACAAGGAAAAGGGGAAGTAGAGGAGGAGGAAAAGGAGAAGGAGAGAAGCTTGGTGTCCATTATGAAGACTAAGCCGCTTGTCCCAGGAAGCGGAAGGGCAAGGGCAAGGGTTGTGTCGCTGCCGAGGAAGCGGGCCAAGGATTACGGCAATGTCCCGCTCGCCGAGTTGTTATTACGGGTAAAAAAAGCTCCTCCGCCTTAACGTCTCGCTGACCCTGCCGATGCCAAGAGCCGCACCAACCCCACCGTCCGCCGCTGGACGGCAGATCTCAAGACCTCTGCCTACCAAGCCGACCATGTCCTCGAAAACTTCCGCTATGCGGCGCTGTGCCGATGACCACATCCGCGGCCCCTCCTCCGTGAGTCCTCGTCTCTATTTTCAGTTTAATTTGGAAATGGAATTTCTGTTTAATTTGAAAGTGGAAGTCCCTTAATCTATGGAAATTGAAGGCTTTTAATTTTACTGAAATTAAAGATGGTACTGTCTATCTCTGTTGTTTGCATTCAGTTTATAAGTGACTACAATTCCTGGCTACATAAGTGTCAGTCTGTCAAGCGTCAAGTGTCAAATTTCAGAGGACACTTGAAATCTAAGCATCAAAGAGGTTCGGTTAGTCTGTCCAATGTCAACTAACACTTGAGATATTTGTCAAACACGTTCTGTAGTAGAAACGGAATCCTACATCTTCACCGGTATGGTTGTGCCAAGTATGTGTGTCCAAGCTCCTGTTTTTGCTGTTTTTGCTATCCAAAGGTCAAATATATGTGTGTGCAAGCTCATGTATATGTTGTTTTTGGTATTCAAAAATCAAATATAAGTTTGTACAAGCTCATGTATATGCTGTTTTTGGTATCCAAAAGTCAAATATATATTTATACAAGCTTATGTATGTACTGTTTTTGCTATTAAAAATTCAAAAAGATGCGTGTCCAAGTTCACGTGTGTGCTGTTTCTGTGTGCTAGGAAATGGAGCATGATAAGCAAGCGGAGAAGGATTATGAAGAGGAGGAAGAGAATGGGGAGGACGAGGATGAGCAAGGTACTCTGTTTGAGGAGGAGGAAGATTCTTCTCATTTTGATGTCAAAGCGCTAAGTGTTATGCTATGCAAAATTGCATTGTTTGGATGTCAACGTTCAATATTTTTGTTGTATAAAGTTCAAAGGAGGAGCTGTCCAAAATTCAAAAGCCATGATGTTCAATTCTTTCTTAGTCATATATATTTGTTCCATTTCTACACTTTTCATAGAAGAAAGCTTATTTTTTTCATCACTATGACCAACTTTTAAACCATAGACTGCTAGATGTTGCGTTTTTAGCAATATAAAGTGTTTTTTTTAAATTATGGGTTTAATTGCTGTAGAAGATCAAAACTAGTCTTTAAAAACAGGTTCTGTTACCTCCTAGCTGTAATGGCGCCAGCTGGCTCATGAGCCGGCTCGGTCTGAGCCGAGCCACAGCAAAAGCGAGCCGAGCCGCCTAAAGCAGGCTCGTTGGCTGAGCGAGCCGAGCCGAGCCGAGCCGCTTGAGAGCGAGCCAAAGCCAGGCTCGGATCAAACTCGGCTCGGCTCGGCTCGTGTCCAGCCCTATCCGTGGTCACCTCGGCATCGAGGACGTCATGTCGGTGCGTCTCTAGCCCCAGCGACTAGCTACTGGAAGAACTGCACAGCGAAGTTGCCCGATCCGGAAGTTTGGCGTCGGTGGTACATGCCGTTAATTCTTGGTCAGGTTATGCACACTTGCACCGTGAGGTCGACGATGCAGTTAGGCCTCAAGCGGCTCAGCGAGCAAGGACATCCGGTGGCAGAACAGCCTCGCATTCCTCGGGTACACCCAGCCATGAACTCAGTACCTCGAGCTCGTCGAAGTAGACGGCAAGCCCAGCGCGGCCATGCCCTTTTAATTTGTGCGGGAGGAGCTAGCATCACCAGCGAGGTTTCCTTTGAGGCAAAGCCTTGAATAGGTTGCTGGCAAATTAAGAGCTCTTCAGTATCATGCGTGTTTCCCTGAAAACCAGTTCCGCTGTTTAAAAACGAGCTAATAATTGTCGGATCAATGCTTTCTATCCTACCCAGTGATGGTGGTTAGATGTAATTTACTCTGATGACTTAGCCTTAAAGATAATGCTTCTTCGTAATTTACTCAGTGTTACAAGTTGTCACGTAGCATCCTCGAGAAATTGTTCATCTACCATTCATCCAGCCACGGTAACAATAATGTTATTATGGGAATCACCATATACTGTCACTTTGTAAAGAGAATTGCAAAACCCTACTAGCTAGTACGGAGTACCTCACTCACCATGAAGATGACTACCTAACAAGTTCAGTCAAAGATGATGGTGATGAGCAGAAAATATTTGGTTTGATTTTTTCTTGATGAAAAATCAGGTGAACGAAACCCTTTGATCATCTAACAAAAGATAACAAGTTCGTCAGCTCAGGCCTTTATTTTTTGAAGGTATATAATAGTTCAGCACAGTTCCTCTAGGCAACATGGAATGATTTGTCATAGCTCAAGACGTGGACAGTGAGATAATTAGAGCTCTTATGATAACTGAATAAGTATTGAGCAAGTACTAGTGATATGTATAGCTGAAGCGTGTGACGCACCTTCTGCTCTTCTTGCACCATCTCAGCCACACTGCACAAAGACAGCGTGTCTTGTGCACTAGACCGCACGGCCATGTATAAAGATCAATCAGCCTGCATCAGAAGAACGAACGAACACTGGTATTTAGCATAAAGCCGTCCGAAATTACCTGTCGGAGAAATAGATGTATTTTAGTTTCAAATATATTTCTTTTTATTCATTCATGCGACAAGTAATTACGGACGAAGGGAGTAATTTCTACATTTACTAAGCTCCTCGGTGCCATGATTCCCATTCTAACCTTATAACAAGTAGTAGCGACCTCTACAGCTAAAGAAACTGAAGCCATATCTGCCTCAATTCCTCTATGTAGGAAAAGGGAGCCAGAATGTCTACGGTAATGGTCAGGGGCGTACATGAGGACCAAACAACAACCACATACCAGTTGATGATGCGCGTCAACTCATATAGAGATGGCGAGTGAGCGTGCACAACAGTCTTGTCTACCTCAGCTAGCGTGTTAGTTACGAGAATCCAGACATGGATGAGATAGATCATTGGAATCCTTCCATGCTTATGAGAGTGTAATTGGTAAGCCAAGAACACAGGAAGGAAATGTAACAACTTTGTTTGGGTGAGGAGGAGAGTTGTATATATGTGAGTGGAACAAATGACTGGTGGCACGGAAAGAGGAAGTATATATGGCATCTACAGAGCTAAGGATGTGTATCATCTCTCTTATATACGTACTGGGCAGTAAGGGAGGTAGGTGGCGGGATTGGATAATGTCGAATGTGTACATCAGCACAAACCATCTTACTAATAACTAAATGCCCATAATTTCAATCTTTATAGAAAGATATACAACTACAACATGTAAATAATGTGTAGAGTGGACAGTGAGATAATTAGAGCTCTTATGATAACTGAATAAGTATTGAGCAAGTGATATTCATAGTGCATTTGAACATTTTCCATGTCAAACACAAGACAATTTGTTCCGTTTTTAAGACGGAAGAGATGATATATATATAGTAGATAACCAGCTCCCATTTCTACAAGATCGATTTTTTTTCCATGTCAAACACAAGATCGATTTCTACAAGATCGATAGAGCCACTGAATAACAACTAATATCAACTCTAGTGCACCATTAAGTCTGTCAGGCATGCACAAATTAAGCATTGAAAGTAGGAGGAAAGCAGTCAACAAGCCAAAACAGGACCTGAAACAGCTAATTAATCATACTAGCTAGATCATATAGGAAAAACAGTCAACAAGCCAAATCAGGACCTGCAACAGCGCCAATATATATCATACTAGGTAGATCATATATGAATTAGTTGGACTGCCCAAAATCGTGAGATCACCACATAATTAAGCTGGCATAAGGTCGAAATAGCTAGCACAAAACAGGTACGACTACGATAGTGCTCAGCTCACAACATAATTAAGCTGGCATAAGGTCCAATACTTTGAGACATAAATCACTGTCCGCACATTGTCCAAAGTTTTTGATACTAGGTCTCGGGTGATGAATCACTAAGCGACTGTCTTGTTGTCCTTGTCGTGACAGCACCAGTAAACGAGCGGGAAGGAAGCCATGGAAAAAAGTGAGAACTTGAAGTCGAGGCAGGCTTCAAATCTTCTAATCCTTTGACAGTATAACCTGTGTGGATATCGAGTAGATTGATTCTAAGCTTGTCATCACATCTAGTGAGCAAGGTTGAAAGAGAGATGGCGTGGGTTTAAGATAATACTAGTATATACCGACCAGGTAGGGTCGTTGGGTTTCGCCTCGACAAATTTGGAAGCCTGGACCAGTCTGAATCTACCATAGTCGTCGAGCTTCATCAGGCGATGCTGCGCTGCCAGGACCTCGTACCTCCCTTCCACGCCCTTGTGTGAACGGATAAGAGCCAGGCGTATCCCGAACTGCAAGAAATGGGCTAACCAATCGGAACTCCAACGGAATCGAATTAGAGCAAGGCAAGGAACCCACGCACCTCCGGTCGGACGAGAAGCCTGGGCGTGGGCAGTTGACACCCCTTGCCCGCCGCCGCCGCCGCCTGCCTGTGGAAGAAGGGCAGGCCCCGCTCCTTGGCCGCCGCCGCCGCCGCCGCCGCCTGCCGCCGCCCCTTGGCCGCCGCCCTGGAGCGCTGGATCGCGGCGCCGACACGTAGCGGCATGGTCTCCCGCTTCCTCGCCTCCAAGATCAGTCCTAGGGTTAGTCGCCCCGCCCCGCCGCGCCGCGCCTCGGCTCGCCGCCCCGCTTTTGATCTCACACCCTCTTTTTTTTTTTTTTGTTGAAACGGATACGCTCCTCTCCCTGTATATATATATATATATAGGCACGTCCCTGGGCCTCTGGCCGTAATCGGGCCGAGTCGGGCTGGGGCCATTGAAAAAAGGCACGATCCGATTTTTCACTCGTCCCCTCAAAAAAAAAGAAACCCTCCGTCCAGAAATACTTGTCGTAGAAATGAATACAAATGGATTTATCTGAAACTAAAATACATCTAAATACATTCATTTCTCGGACTAATATTTCCGGACCAAGGGAGTACCTTTCTACACCCAGAAGCAAATGCTTCTGATGTGAATAGTAAAATAAAAAAAATAAAAAAACATTCAAAAAATTCTAATTTTTTGTGTGACTTACTTTGACAAATGTTTATTATGCATGCAAAAATTCACCACGAAATCACATTGGTGGAGGTCATGCCAGAAAAAAAACCCAGAGCTCCAACATGCTTTTGTAAGTAACATTTTTAGGGCATTGATCTTTTTTATCACGCCTTTTACCAATGTGATTTTGCGATGAAATTTTGCATGCACAATAAACATTTGTCAAACTATACCACAACAAAAAGTTGGAACTTTTTATTTTACTGTCTCTACATCCGCTCGACTTGTGCTTTACAAAGCGTCGATGCGGCTGCCGGCTCACTGCTATATTGTTGCGTTGGATTAGCAGAAACGTACACACGCTCAAAAAAAGAAAAAAAAGCAAACGCATACACTGTAAGATTCAGTTTGAACAATACATGAAATGTTTCGGTCGGCAAAGACCATGAAGACACAGGGCAGAAATCACATATTTGATCTCAGGGCGAAATCAAATTACAAAATGACCTGCTCTCGAAATTTTTTCACTCTGCTGATCCTTTCGTGTGGCGCCCGACAGCTAGACGCCACACACCACTATGCAGCACCTCTGCCTTAGGCGTCGCACCTCCTGCCAGCGTGGCAGCCCTGGTCCAGTTGCGGCCCCACAGGCAGCACTGCAGCGCCTAAGGGATAGGCGTCACACTATGTAAAGTGCAGGGTCTATCGCTTGGGCGCTGCACATTGACTTAAGCCGCATCGGGTCAGCCCCTCCCAGCAGTTCTTCCCCCTCTGAGCAGTTGCTCTGTTTACAGAGAGCGGCGGCAGCGGCGCTCCCTTCGGACCCCCCCCCACACCCCTCTCAGATCTGAAGTTTTGAGGCCCGGATTCGATCTCCGATCCCTCCTACTAGGTAAACTCCTCCGTTCCCTTTCTTTTCCTCCGTAAATGCGTTGCAATTTTAGGGATTTGCCCAAGATTAGGTGGAACCTTTGATTTGCTTGGTTTGGATCTTTGTTTGCCCAAGATTAGGTGGAACCTTTGACCCCCCCCCCCCGCCCACACTATATGATTCTTCTTAGTGAAACCTAGATTGTAATTTTTTTTAGATATATATGAGATGCCTAGTTTTGTAGATAATTATGAGATGTTGAGTGTTGTAGCTATATGTGAGATGTTGAATTTTTTTAGATATATATTAAATGTTGAGTTTATTTGAAATATGAGATGTTGATTTACTTGAACACATATGACATACTAGATATATATGAGAATTTACAATCATTTATTCATTGTGTGAGAAGGAGATGTTGAGATTCTTGTAGATGAATACATATGAGATGTTTAGATGAACACATATGAAATGTTGAGTGTTTACCGGTATTTGAGATGAACTCATACATGTTTATTGTTTGAAATTTGTAAGGATGGTTTGGCTTCTCGACGATGTCTACGACACGAAACACTGGGCCTACATGATGCGCGAGAAGGAGATGGTAATAACGAGTAATCTAAATATTTTGCAAATTTGCCTTAAGTTGAAATTTACATGCCCTAAGATTTGTCATTACTTGTTTTTTGCAGAAGCTTGAACCTTTGAAGATTCGGTATCACGGGGTCCCTAGTCCTGCCATGCCTTACGATGAGCGGTACACACCGTACATCAAGCAGGCAGGACTACTCCCGTGGATTCAGTTGGTCAGCCGGTCCACGCCGAATCTGAACGCTCCACTGGTGTCCGCTCTTGCTGATCGGTGGAGGCCGGAGACGCATAGTTTCCATCTTCAGACTGGGGAGATGACCGTGACGCTCGAGGATGTCTCGTTGATCACCGGTCTTGCTATCGACGGGAGGCCTCTCTGTATGAGCATCGATTCTGATGGGTGACGCAAGCAGATGATTGCTCTTATCGGTATGGCTCCTACCGAGGCTGAGGCTGATGTAGAGGAGGGAGAAGAGAAGAAGAAGAGGGAAAGGAAAGCAACCGGAGCTGCTTTTACGTGGATTCAAAATCACTTTGCGACGTGCCCTCCGGATGCCACTGATGATGTGATCCAGACACATGCTCGTGTCTACATGTGGTATGTTGTGTCGAGGACTTTGTTTCCTGACTCCACTGGCAAGAACGCTCCATGGATGTGGCTGAAGGCGTTGACCGTCTTCGATAGCAAATGAAGTTGGGGTTCAGCTACTCTTGCCTACTTGTACAGACAGGTAGTTGGTCTGTTTTGTGATCAACTCATTCTTCATTAGCAATGCAAGCCTGCTGTTAAGTTAACATTGTTTTTCTTTCATATGCAGCTGGACGATGCGTGTTTGCGGATCACAGATAGTGCAGGCATTGGTGGTAATATGCTTTTACTTTCTGTATGGAGCTGGGAGCGTCTGCCTGTTGGACGCCCGAAGAGCGTCAGGTTTAATCCTTGGTATCAAGATGAAGATGAAGAATTACGGCGCCCCACTTGGGCTTACAAGTGGGATGTGGTTTCCGAGATGACGAACGATGTCAATCTCATGTACCAGAAGTACGTTGCCGAGTTGAACACGATTACGCCTGAGCAGGTAACGAGGTCATTACTTCAGTCATTTCTCATGTTTGCCTGAAAACAAGTCACCAATTTTGCATTGTTGCCCTATTTCATAGGTGGAATGGCAGCCATATGGCGCCGATGATAGACTTGGGTACACCCCAGAGTTTACCATCAACCCGATGTGCTTGCGGGATAGGGATCTCTGGCTTATGCGGTGCCCACTGATATGCAACTCACTACAAGAAATATGTCAACTTGTGACCACCACTATTGGTCACTAAAAGGTCACAAATTTCCATTTACGACCTTTTTGTGACCAAAAACAGAAGGTCAAAAGCTGGCGGTCGTAAACTGACTATAGCGACCTTTAACAAAAGGTCGTTGATCCTATGACCTTCTGTTTTGGTCGCTAGCTCTCTCCCCAGGCCATGTCGGATCCGACGTGGCAATCTGACGTGGCAAAATTGCGACGAATTGAAAAGGTCATTGGTTAAAATCAGCCCGGTCCAATTGGGGGTTTTACATGGGCCGAGCCCATTAATTCAGCCTATTTGTGTTTTTTCCATCAATTTTTTGTTGGGTTCATGGGCCTGGCCCATTTTATTTTCTAGGACGTAGCCTTCTATAATTCATTTCTTTTTGGGGCCTCAGCCCTTTTTCAATCCAGTCTATTTTGGGCCTCCACAACATGCATTTAGAAGTTTGACATCACAAGGACAGATGGCTATTCCAGCTTACATCTCAGCATGTACGTATGTATCCAAACCAGTTCATTTCTTTCAACACAAAGGATTCTTTCAACAGCCACAACAGTAAACAGTAGATACATTCAACAGAGACTGAATTAACATAGAAATGAAGCAACAAAGGGCAGACCGAGTACAGGAACTACAGCTACCATTTCTATTTCTACACGCTTGCAAGAGAGGGAGGGACTACCAAGGAGCTAAACTAACAGCGGCCGAGCTAAACTAACAGCGATCATCCATCATCAATCAGTGACAGTAGCAATGAGTGGCAGCGGCGACGTTCGAGAGAGCCCCTCCCCCTGCTGCTGCTTGGTGTGCCTGCTACTGCTTGGTGTGCTGCATCACTAGTCACCCTGCACAGCAAGAATTTTAGCTTTACATAAGGTTTACAAGAACAGGACCCTGATACATGAGATTGACATTCACAAGCTATTTGCATTTATATTTAGAACTGGGTCACACCATTTACATTACTAGTTATGTATTGACATACTTATCTAAAAGAACATATGTAGAAACATATGAATTTTATTTCTGAATACCATTACAGAAGTACTAAAAAAGAAGAGCTCATTACACAAGAATCCAGGAAGAACCCATCAATTCTGCGCCAGAGCGAGAGATGTGCAGGCAGATCAAATAGTAGATTCAAGCAAGAAGGATGTACTACCTGAAATGGGAAATGAGGAGGCCGATCCGACGAGTCCCACCCAAGCTGTGGAAGGAGCAGCGGCAGCGGCTGCAGAAGGACTCGACGGACCAGACGCCATCGTGGACCTGGTAGGTGACGATGACGTGGTAGTGGTGGAAGCCGCTGCCGAGGCCGACTGCGCCTGCGGCGTCCTTGTCGTCCTCCAAGGTGATGACGACGGCCGGGTCGGCGTTGAGCCGGTGGTCGTGGTTCTGATAAAAACTACAGGAAACTTGATTACTTCTCAATACTGTGCAGTCACAGTTTCAGAAAACCTGTCTATGTATATACAAACTTGAAAGATTAACCCTGCAAAGGTTCAGTGGATCCAAATAAATATGCACATCAGAAAACTAGAGGAACAGACCATCAACACGTATATACCTAGTCAATAAAATATGCATGCAAAGTCGTACTGATGTATACATGCTCTCACATCAGAATTCAGAAACATCAGAGTCTCGCTGCATCTCAAAATCAAGCTGATCTAACATGTAGGCACTGATTAACAGATCCAATAATACTAATGCAATTGTAATCATACGGCAGAACAGATCGTTCAACATTTCCAGTGAAAGCATTGTACGTAGCAAAACAAACTGAAACCCAATAAGACACTATTATAGTACAGGACGACGGCGTCTATTGCCCATCTGGAAAACAAGGTGACATAGTGCAGGTTCAAAAGTTTCCTATCAATCATGATATGTTTGTACAATGGTTGGTGTATGCTGAGCTCGGCACTGTATGATGTATAACAGATGTTGTATAATAGAGAAGAACGGCAAAAAAAATTGGTGGCATTGAGCTGTTGATAGAAGAATGCAAAAAAGCTACTCAGTTGCTAGCAAGATGAATCAACAAGAACTATGAAGGTCGGAGTCTAGAAAGGTATTCCCAATTACAAATAGACTACGACAGCAGTTAAGCTATGCATCATTCTTGGCGCTGGATCTCATCCCTGTCATTTTTAGCAATCACTGCACGTGGAAGAAGTAAAGCATGTC
Source organism: Triticum aestivum (assembly GCF_018294505.1). Lineage (NCBI taxonomy): Eukaryota > Viridiplantae > Streptophyta > Magnoliopsida > Poales > Poaceae > Triticum > Triticum aestivum. Next base: position 589,317,205 of record NC_057794.1, read on the forward strand.
AGTTGTACTGATTTTCAAACACACAAAAATGAAGGAGCAAAAGGCAGCCAAAATGTAACTGCAGGGCCCTCTTAACACATAATGCTTGTGCCTAATCTGTTAATCAGCTTCTGCATGATCAAGGAGATTTTACTACTCCCTCCGTCCCATAATATAAGAAATTGCTTGCACATAATGCTTGGAGATTTATAGTGGATTAATACATTTGTCTAGTTTAGTGGAGTCCTTAAACAAGAAATGACATTTTATCAATGTTGAACAAGCAACTCCAGTATAAATTTGAACAAGCAATGGTATTTGTCAATGCTGGAGATACAGTCAAACTGTAATCACAAAGCTTGTCAATGCTTGTTAATGCTTGAGATAAATTTGTCAATGCTGGAGATAAATTTGTCAATGGTATTTGTCAATGCTGGAGATAAATTTGAACAAGCAACTCCAGTATTCGTCAATGCTTGTTAATTCTACTGCTGAAGCCTGCCTAAATGCAGGAAGGCATCACGATTTAGGGGAGGCACATGAGTACTGAATTCTCACCATTGGTACGGGAATGGTGGTTCTCTGCAGCCGGAAGGTCTCGGAAGACCTTGACAGGGTACAGGGCGGCGACCTGGGCTACCATGGACTGCTGCCTCGTCCTGAGCAGCCTCTGCAGATCCCCAAGCCGCGCCTTCTCCGCGGATTTCAACTCTTTGGCTTCCTGCGATCAATCAGGAGGAGACGGATTAGATATCGGACCAAACGCAGGCAGCCAGAATACCCAATGCATTCCGGTGTCGCGTGGAGAGGAAGAAACGGGCGGGCAGGCAGGTACCTGCACTTGGCGGTGTGCGGCGGCGAGGGCCCTGGAGAGCGGCAGCACCCGCTCGATCTGCGCCTGCATCTGCTCCTTGCGCGGTTCCACGCCCTCGGCGGCCCTCCGCCTGGCGACGGCTTGCTCGTCCACGCGCGCCCGCCGCCGCTCCAGCCGTCGGCTCAGCTCGTCCAGTGTCGCGCCCTGCTGCACCGACTCCCTCCTCACCTGCAGCAGCAGCAGGATCAGGCCACACTCGACAAAAGGGGGAGCGACGAGCGGGGCGGAAGCAAAGCGAGCGAGCGAGAAGCATTCTCACCTCGAGCGCGGCCTCGAGGCGGCGCGCCAGGCGTGCCTGTTCCTCCGCCGCGGCCGCGTGCTCCGCGGCGAGGGCGCCGGCCCGCTCGAGGCTTCCCCGGAGGTCCGGCCATGCGACCGACTTCTCGGAGTTGGGATCCGGCCCGGCCCTGGCGCTCATCCCGGCGCGCACGATGGAGATCGTACTAGTAGGCGGCCCGCGGCGGTGGTGGTGCCCATGGTCCTGGCCCGCCGTGACGAGGCCGGGGTCGAGGCGTGTGCCGTACTACTGGTAACTGGCGACGGGATGGGGAAGGAGGGGGCGGCGACGGGGGGCCGTCGTCGTCGATTTGGATCGGGGTGAGGGATTGGGGTGGGTGGCGGATCTGCAGCGAAAGAATGGAGGCGGGGGAGGGAGGAATGAGAGAAAGAATGGAGGCGGGGGGGTGGGTGGGTGGAAAATATCCATGAGGACAGACCTAGGGTTTCGGCTCGGGTGGGTTTGGGCCGTTGGATCCGGAAGCATCCTACGGTGGTTGATGCGTGATATGCCCATGGTCCAATCAGAACGCAGCAAACCATTTGATGACCTTATGACCATATAAATTGGTCGTGATCGATTCAAGATAAAAAAATTCATTCATTTTTCAGTGCTCAAAATGAGTTTTTTTGTGAAAGTCCATTCAAATATTTGTTCAAATGATCTCATATTGTACACAATGGTGCATCTTGGAATTCCAAACAATGTTGCCTAAGGGAGTTTTCATTTTCCTTGGACGAAAAATTCATTTTCCATTTTTGAGTGCCCAAAATTAGTTTTTTTGTGAAGGACCTATAATATATTTGTTGCAAAATTGTACTAAATCAATTTTCTAAAATACTAGGACATATTTAATGCACAATTGACCAAATGGTTGGGTGTAAAAAGTTTTGATCCACCTCTTGTGAAAAAGACAAATTTCCGCCGATTCAGCTGGAAGCGGGTCATATTTGAACTGCACCTGCCTCATAGTTTGCTATTTATTTTTTACAAAAATCATTTCTAGGTACATAAGTATCTATTTAATCAGAGAAACACCAAAAGTTTTCCAAAATTCAACCACTAGCTAGGAACAGTCAAGCCCGCCGTTTTGACCGCATTTTGAAACGGGCATAAAAAATTCAAAAAAAATCAAAAAAATTGGGAAACCTTCGCATTGTGTCATTATATGTGGCCAAGTTCCCAAGAAAAATAACAAACTTGTAATACGGCAATTATTTTAAAAAGTGTTCTCAGAAATGAGCTATCATCGTGAAGATTCATGGCTTTCAAGCCAAATGATCAATCTTATGGCCACATTCGTGGCATAGTTTGTTCAAATGATCTCATATTGTGCACAAGGGTGCATATTGGAATGGCAAACAATGTTGCCTAAGGAAGTTTTCATTTTCTTTGACGGAAAAATCATTTTCCATTTTCCGAGTGCCCGAAAGGAGTTTTTTTGTGAAGGACCTACCAAATAATTGTTGCAAAATTGGACCAAATCAATTTTCTAAAATACTAGGACATATTTAATGCACAATTGACCAAATGGTTGGGTGTAAAAAGTTTTGATCCACCTCTCGTGAAAAAGACAAATTTCCCGCCGATTCAGCTGGAAGCGGGTCAAATTTGAACTGCAGCTGCCTCATAGTTTGCTATTTATTTTTTACAAAAATCATTTCTAGGTACATAAGTATCTATTTAATCAGAGAAACACCAAAAGTTTTCCAAGATTCAACCACTAGCTAGGAACGGTCAAGCCCGCCGTTTTGACCGCATTTTGAAACGGGCATAAAAAATTCAAAAAAAATCAAAAAATTGGGAAACCTTCGCATTGTGTCATTATATGTGGCCAAGTTCCAGGAAAAATAACAAACTTGTAATACGGAATTATTTTAAAAAAGTGTTCTCAGAAATGAGCTATCATGTGTGAAGATTCATGGCTTTCAAGCCAAATGATCAATCTTATGGCCACATTCGTGGCATAGTTTGTTCAAATGATCTCATATTGTGCACAAGGGTGCATATTGGAATGGCAAACAATGTTGCCTAAGGAAGTTTTCATTTTCTTTGGACGAAAAAACCATTTTTCATTTTCCGAGTGCCCGAAAGGAGGTTTTTTTGTGAAGGAACTACCAAATAATTGTTGCAAAATTGGACCTAAATCAATTTTATAAAATACTAGGACATATTTAATGCACAATTGACAAAATGGTTGGGTGTAAAAGTTTTGATCCACCTCTCGTGAAAAAGACAAATTTCCGCCGATTCAGCTGGAAGCGGGTCAAATTTGAACTGCAGCTGCCTCATAGTTTGCTATTTATTTTTTCCAAAAATCATTTCTAGGTACATAAGTATCTATTTAATCAGAGAAACACCAAAATTTTCCAAGATTCAACCACTAGCTAGGAACGGTCAAGCCCGCCATTTTGACCGCATTTTGAAACGGGCATAAAAAATTCAAAAAAATCAAAAAATTGGAAACCTTCGCATTGTGTCATTATATGTGACCAAGTTCCTAGGAAAAATAACAAACTTGTAATACGGCAATTATTTTAAAAAAGTGTTCTCAGAAATGAGCTATCATGTGTGAAGATTCATGGCTTTCAAGCCAAATGATCAATCTTATGGCCACATTCATGGCATAGTTTGTTCAAATGATCTCATATTGTGCACAAGGGTGCATATTGGAATGGCAAACAATGTTGCCTAAGGAAGTTTTCATTTTCGTTGGACGAAAAAACCATTTTCCATTTTTCTGAGTGCCCGAAAGGAGGTTTTTTGTGAAGGAACTACCAAATAATTGTTGCAAAATTGGACCAAATCAATTTTTATAAAATACTAGGACATATTTAATGCACAATTGACAAAATGGTTGGGTGTAAAAGTTTTGATCCACCTCTCGTGAAAAAGACAAATTTCCGCCGATTCAGCTGGAAGCGGGTCAAATTTGAACTGCAACTGCCTCATAGTTTGCTATTTATTTTTTCCAAAAATCATTTCTAGTTACATAAGGACCTATTTAATCATAAATACATGGTTTGGTGGCGATACGTCGAGGTTTGGGCGGTGGCCGAGGGCCCCCAACTCTAGAGCGCGTAAACTCGCATGCCCGTCGCGTGGTCACCGCGTGACCGTAGTGTTGCCATGTGTTCTGGGCGGCCTAGGCATGTCTAGTGGGTTGGGCACTCCCCAGGTTGGTGCTAGGAAGAAAATTACAACATAAGATTCTCACGAGGAGACCGATCGATGCTCAAACATGAATTAGCAGCCAAGTGTTTGATTAGCGGTACGGGAAATGCACATGGCCAATGGGCGTGAGTTTTGGCTGAGGATGATCATCTACTAAGGAGAATGTCTTCACAAATTTTTAGCTCAAAAGGAGGATCCTAGGTGGTACTTGCTTTGCAAAGTACCACGCTGGACAAAAATATGAATGTTGAAGCTGGGCTCAAAATAATGAATGGATTGAGCTGAAATTTTGTGGAGGATGGTTATTTGGGCATAGGAAAGCATTGTAGAAAATTGATACCATTTGGACATGCCAAAGTAGTACTTCCTTCACAATGCTCTTCTATGGACAGAAACTTGGGAAAACTAGTGAGAGAGATTGGATGAATGAAATGAGCTCAAAATTGGTGTAGGTAAGTTACATAGGTATGGTCATGCGCTGGTAAATTTTCAGATCATTTGGGTAAGCCTAGCTAGTACTTACTTCACAAAGCTTCTCTCGAGGTAGAAACTTTGGAAATTTCCCGAGAAAGATTTACTAGGAAAATTGAGCTGAATATTATCATGTGGCAATGATTTGGGTATGGAAGAGTGCCCGAAAAGTTTGAGGGTAATAGGAGGGGTCTATATAACACTTGCTTTGCAACGTGCCAATTTGGCCATAAAATATAAATTGAACCTGGGCTCACATAGATGATTTGACTGAGCTGCAATTTGGAGGAGGGTGATAATTTGGGCATATGAAGGAACTGTATAAATTTCATGTCATTTAGAGATATAAAAAAGGTACTTCCTTCACAATGCTTCTAGGTGGACAAAAACTTTGGAAATTTGCCGAGGAAGATTTGCTAGGCAAATGGAGCTGAATTTTGTCATGCGGTAATGATTTGGATAGGAAAGAGTGCCCAAAAATTCCGAGGGCAATCAAGAATATATAAATAGCACTTCCTTCATAAAGTGTTGTTGTGAACAGAATAGGAAAATGAATATTGTTGAATTAGTTTTGAACTAGGCAAGGAAGGATTTTACATATTTGATGAAGATATGCCCCAAAGAATTTATGAGATTTTTTGGGGAATTTTTGGAATGATAGAAATATAGGTTGCTTCACAACCTAGGGCAAAAACTGCCACATGGACATGACACATAGGCAAAACTGATGAGATGGCGCCTAGTCATCACAACCCACCACAATCTACAAGGCTATGACCATCTATATTGGTCATTAACAACTAGAAATAAGGCAGTGGACTAGCACTGTTTGCTTTGTGACCATTTCGTGTAAGGAAATTACGACCTTTTTGACCAAAATGGTCGCGATGGTTTAGGGTTTGGAGCCCCCTGAACAGCTTTTGACCAATTCGTCTAAAATGGTCATAAATTTATGACCAATTCTTCAAGGGTCACTGACATAAGGTCATAAGTTGACATATTTCTTGTAGTGACTGGGCTGTTGAGTTTCATTTGCCACATCGCGTGTTTCGTCAGTTCGGTCTGTTCCAGCCTCACCTGCCGGAATGGGTGGATACGGACAAAGCACTTCATAGGTAAGAGAGCGTATTGACTAAGCATCATCACTCCTCCTTGATTTTGCTAATGTTTGGTATTGTACCATGCAGGTTGGACAGGAGAAAGCAGCGCAAGATAAAGGACTGGGACAAGCATCATGCTTCGTATGTCACCCGCTTCCAGCTTTGCGTGGAGCAAGCTCGTAGCACTGCACGTGCCCAGCTTTGTGAGCATAACCCAGTTGCCTTTGATAACTACATACGATGGCTTCTTCAAAATACTTGAGTTGAGATATGCCCGCCGGCATATAATGAGGATATTCTTGAAGAACCCATAAACTTTGAGGATCTATCAAAGGGGAAGTACAACAGAGATGTCAAGTTAGGGCAAGGAGTCCCTACTGTTCCGGTGATTAACTATGTGGTAAAGTGTTCCTTCTCTAGTTTTCGAGCTTACCGGTGGTTGGTCATAGGCGTTAGTTGGAAGTGCATGATCATAAGCATAGTTCGGGCATACAAAATATCTCCGCCCTTCCGTCCATGATTTATTTCGGTCGGTGGATACCTTCACCTTGCAAACATCTCCACACCAACATGGCGGGATGTTGACATCTTTCTCCTTCACCTTGTCCAAAGATGTGTCCTCCCACTTGTTCGACATGTCTTCTTGGTTAGCACAAGGTGGCCTCGTCATGGAACCGGATGAAGCCATGCCTACAAAATCGATAATTTGTGGTTAACCCTAATCCCCACTTAACAATAATCACAACCCTAACCATATATAGCATAACCCTAACCATAGCATAACCCTAACCATAGCATAACCCTAACCATAGCATAACCCCGACACCACCAAATTAGCAAAGAAACTTAACATCATTCAACAAATATTTGCAAATCCAAGCCAAAACTAGGGTTTCCCCAAAGTAGCAAGATTTGAGAAAATGTGACAATTCCTATGGATGAAAACGAGGGGAACGAAGGGGATTACCTTAAGGGAGGGTTTGGCTTCGAAATCCACGGTCAAAGACTCCGAATCTGAGGAGGATTTGAGAGGGGGAGAGAGGAGGGCAGAGGGGAGGCACTAAGCTTCGGGTTTGTGTGGGGGTGGGGGTGTGTGGGGTGGGGATGGGTGGGAGGGGGTGAGTGCAGCAAATAGATGTCCAGCAGTGCAGCGCCTAAGGCAGAGGCGCCACACACCACGGTGCAGCGCCTACCCTTTAGGCGCTGCACTGCTGGACATCCCAGTCCAGAGAGCAACAGAAGCTTCCAGTATGTTTTCTGCCCAAAAAATTGCTAAGTGGCCGAGCGCCCAAGGGATAGGCGCTGCGCCGTACTGTGCAGCGCCTAACACCGAGGCGCTGCATATTACAGTGCAGCACCCCTCCCTTAGGCGCTGCATACTTACTTAACAAATTTTGGAGTGCAAAAGCTACTGGAACGCTTCTGTTGCTCCCTGGACTGGGATGTCCAGCAGTGCAGCGCCTAAGAGCGAGGCGCTGCACTGTGGTGTGTGGCGCCTGTCCATTAGGCGCTGCACGGCTGGACATCCCAGTCCAGAGAGCAACAGAAGCATTGCAGTAGCTTTTGCACCAAAAATTTGCTAAGTAAGTATGCAGCGCCTAAGGGAGGGGCGCTGCACGGTAATATGCAGCGCCTCGGCCTTAGGCGCTGCACTATCTGCTGTTTTCAAATACAAAGTGCTTTTTTTGTTTTGTGATTCACATAGATGGCACATAATCATATCCAAATCACATGTAGTAGTCCAAAAACACATATAGTAGCCCAAATCACATACTCATACACACATAGCAATAGAGTTGTCCAATCACATAGTCATACACAAACATTTAGCCAAAAAGACATAGTCATTTACGTCTCATATCACATAGTAGCACACATTTTGGTTCATAGAAAGGTCATGGTCCTTGTCCCTTCTTCTTCCTCTCTTCTTCTTCTTCTTCTTCTCCCTCCTCCGACCACCAAGGGAGCTCACCTTTTGCCTCCGTGTCCTCCACCCCCTTCATTGTTTCCATACCTATGAAAATGTCAATATAATAGTTAGTCACACAATGCAAAATAACAACACAAGCATTTAGCCAAAAGAACAAGATCATAGTAAGTCACATACGGCAATGGTCCATTGAGCCAAGTGAACATTCCTCCACCACGGCAGCCGCCAAGGCCAAGATCACCACCACGGCCTCTACCACCACCATGGCCTAGACCGCCACCACGGCCTCTACCGCCACCACGGCCTAGACCACCACCACGGGTTGTACCACCACCACGGCCAAGACCATCACCATGGCCTCTCCCACCACCACGGCCAAGACCATCACCATGGCCTAGGCCTTCACCACGGCCAAGACCATCACCACGGCCTAGTCCTTCACCACGGCCTCTACCACCACCACGGCCAAGACCATCAGCACGGCCAAGACCATCACCACGGCCTAGGCCTTCACCACGGCCTCTACCACCACCACGGCCTAGACCATCACCACGGCCTAGGCCTTCACCATGGCCAAGACCATCACCACGGCCTCTACCACCACCACAGCCTCTACCACCACCACGGCCTCTTTGTTGCCTAGTGCCTCGTTGGCTTGTTTGACTTGGCTGGCTACTCCTTGGTTGACTTGGTTTGCTATCATTTGCTTGGCTTGTGCTTGCATCATTTTTCTTTGATCTTTTTCTTGGTTTGGGACAAGTTCTTGTGTTGTGTCCCCCATGACTGCAGTCCCCACAACGGGATTGCTCACGAGGCTCTTGGAATTGGCCGGTGCCGTATTCTCCACCGCCACCACGGCCCCATCCGTCCATGTCACCTCTAAGACGCTTTGTCTTACGTCTTCCCCGTCTAACGACCTTCAATTCCGGGTCCGACCATAGTTGAACTCCATGATACTCCAGCCATTGTGATTGGTCCAAGTATGGTTGAAACCGGGGAGCCCATGTTTTCTTTACCGTCATGATTGAGAACTCGGACTCCCTCACGGTAAGAGGGTGATTGACGTCCACATTCCTAACACGGGCTGCATTTAACAAGTGCGAGCATGGGAGATGAAGCAACGATGGACTCATGCAGCTGCAATCACACCGTGTTAGGGAGACTTTGAAAGTGCGGCCTCCGTGTTGGCGGCCTTCGTTTGTGGTTCCTCCTGGCTCTTTCACCTCATACTTCCACTCGTTGTCGTCATATAGTACAGCTTCTTCTGATTCAGCCTTTCGTGATTGAAAGTCCAACCATTCTTCAACCTTTGGTGGGAAATAGTACTTGTGCTTATCCTTGTTCTCACCAGCAATCTGCTTATCTGTCTCCATTGAATACTTCAAAAAGTATCCATTCATCTTGTCAAATGTGTATTGAACTATTGCCGTCACAGGTAATGCACGTACACCCTTGAGCACCTTATTGAAGCATTCTGCCATATTGCTTGTCATTTGACCATACTTCCGGCCATCTTCATCGAAAGCACGTGCCCACATATTCCTTTCGACAATGTTCTTAGTGAGAAATTCATGACCACCGGGGTCAAGTTTCTTGTGTCTGAGCAATGCATTGAACAATGTGGCAAACCGCTTGTTGGTGAAAGCGAGACAACAATCTTGAAGATCATCGGCCAACTCCTTGATACCACATGCCCTATAGAAGTTTGCACAAAAGTGCCTCATGCACCATCGATGGTGCAACTTTCTATGTCTGGGAATGTCAACCACCACCGCATTTAGAATTCCTGGATGGCGATCCGATATGACACAAATTTCCCTTTCAGCCGGTAATACCCTTGTTCTCAATTGACGCAAGAACCACTCCCAGTTATCATTGTTCTCCACCTCAACCAAAGCGAAAGCCATCAACAGTGTATTGTATGTATTTCGCATTCTTGTGTTGGAAAGCCTATAAGCCAAAGTGATGCCATCCGCATTCTTGTGCCGGCACATGTGATTTGGTAGAAAACTCACTATGCGCCAAGTGGGACCTCCTTTCCATGGCCTTGCACGCACAATCCATGGACAACTTGGCACTTCACATTTGACCGTGTAACACACATTGACGTCCGCGTTGGCCACTTTATGTGGACGATAATGCGTAACCGAGTAGTTGTCGAGCCACATCTTCAATTCCAAGAAGGATTGAAACTCACAACCGGGATATATCCCGTTCTTGCCGTCTTCCAAATCACGGTGAGAACTTGTCCTAGCTCCAAGAGATATGCATTTGCCACCATCCACAACGGCTTCATCTGCGAGACTAAGATCCTTGAACAATGGTGTCTTGTGATCCCGCCCGAATACCTTCTTGAATGCTTGGGCCTCCTTCGGTGTGAACCCCTCCCCATCAACTTCTTCATCGGGACCATCGTCAACCGAGTCCGATGCATATGCACGGGAAAAAGGGATGGATTGGTCCATTGTCTCTTGCACATGATATTGGTTGAGATCACCCACATTGTTGTCATGGAGATCAACTTCGTTGTCATCCTCCTCGTACTCATCATTCTCCTCTTCAAAACCTTCATTTTGGTTGTTTGGAGTCGGGCTCAATGTTGGCCAATCTTGTTGCGTGAAATGAGGTTCACTCATTTGATCTTGGTTCATGGGTGGTGGAGTGCTAGCAACCAACGGGGAGGGGTTCCGGTTCAAGTCCAAATTCAAAATGGACTCAACCTTCTTGGAGGCAAATAACTCAAGAGACTTGTCTAGAGATTCGGCAACCGTCTCCTTGTATGCAACCCAACGTTGCTCGGAGTTCACACGCATGGTCTTCCAACGGATGTGATGTCCAAAACCAACATTATGCCTTCCCTCGAACTCAACAACGTCACTTGGGTCCATCGAATTCAAATCCTTCCTCACTTGGTCCAAGAGCTCCGCATAGCTTGGACTACTCTCAAACACCATGTCAAGCTCATCCGGGTCCGGCTCCGCATTGCCTTTCAAAAAGGCCTCTTTATCCACATGATGAACATAAACACATGTTCTCCCCATCCCTACAATAATAAAAAACACACATATATCAAGTAAGTACTTAACAAAAATATTTGCACAAAATACATATGCCATAACATATATATGAATTAATAACCCTAACCCCCACTTAATAATAACCACAACCCTAACCATAGCATAACCCTAACACCAACATCAAACACACATAACCCTAACCCTAGCATACTATGAAAGCCTAACCAACCCAAATTAGCAAAGAAACACAACATGATTCAATACAAATTTGCAAATCCAAGCCAAAACTAGGGTTTCCCCAAAGTAGCAAGATTTGAGTAAATGTGACAATTCCTATGGATGAAAACGAGGGGATCGAAGGAGATTACCTTAAGGGAGGTTTTGGCTTTGAAATCCACGGCCAAATACTTCGGATTTGAAAGATTTGAGATGGATTTGAGAGGGGGGAGAGGGGAAGAGAGGGGGGGGAGAGAGGGGAAGAGAGGAGGGGCGCAAGGGTTTGTGTGGGGTGGGGGTGTGTGGGGTGGGGGTGGGATGGGAGAGAGGGTGGGGCCAGCCTAAGTGGAACACAGCCTGTGCAGCGCCCAAGCCATAGGCGCTGCACTTTACACAGTGTGGCGCCTATCCCTTGGGTGCTGCACTGCTGTCTGTGGGGCCGCAATTGGACCAGGGCCGCCACGCTAGCAAGAGGAGCGACGCCTAAGGCAGAGGCGCTGCATAGTAGTGTGTGGCACCCAGCTGTCGGGCGCCACACGAAAGGGTCAGCAGAGTAAAAAAATTTCGGAACAAGATCAATTTGTGATTTGATTTGGTCCACAGGTCAAATATGTGATTTCTGCCAAGACACAGGGTTTTGTCTTCCGGGTATGAAGATCGCATGTTAACACTTGACAGTAAGCAAAGACACAGGCTAACTGTGCATGTACACATGATTACATAAACACTGGCATTGCTCGTTAATTAACAACTTGAGAGAGTGCCAGCATCAAACATCCAAGTTTCAGAATGACACACATCATTCTTTTTCTGTCCATGAAATCTTCGCATAGTTTGAAAGTTATAAAAGTACACATCTTCCATGTTTTGTGCTTGCCATCTTCAGAATCAGTGTGTAGTTTTCTTATATTATTAGCACATAATTAGACATAAATGATACTCCCTCCGTCCCATAATGTAAGAACGTTTTTGACACTACACTAGTGTCAAAAACGTTCTTATATTATGGGACGGAGGGAGTAGTGTTTTGCCCAATCTTTGGTTGAATAGCCCCTCCTATAATTCTGAATTTCAGAATGATTGAAATCATCACAGTTCTATAGGTCAGAATTTCAGAATGATGTTCCTTGTTTTGTCGGTGACCTTCACTTCTTCTTTGGCGGCGGCCTTGAGGGTCTTTCCACTTCTCCAGAGACCCCACATCCTACACACAATAATAAAATTCGTGGCGCCAGCTGTGCCTAGTTTTGTCCTTCAGAGTTCTCCGTCAGATCTGAGTTTGGCGCCGATCTTCATGTAGCTTCACGCGTCTGCTACAGCTCGGGTTGAGTCGACGATCGCCTACGGCGAAGTCGGAGTCGTTTGCTCAGAGTGTAGGGATGGCGATGACGCCTCTAGGGGAGGAGTGATGACGATGACGCCTCTAGGGGAGGAGTGATGACGATGACGCCTGCGTGCTGTCTCGCCGAGGCCCTCTTTGAAGTGGTGTGCGTGGGCTGTTTTTATGTGTGCCGCTCATCGGTTGTGATGGTTTTCGCCCGGTTCTCCATAATTAACTGGGCAATCTGGTTTTCGCTCAGTTTTCCTTAATTAACCGAGCAACTCTCTTGTGCTTAATTAATCGATGAGGCAAAACTTTTGCCTCCATTTTGAAAAAAATAATAATAATAAGGATAAAGTCAAAACCAACATTACAGATGGACCATCACAATCCTATCAGCAGCATGACTACAGATTACCAACAAGACCATTTTCCATGATTAAATAACAAATGAAAAGCAATAGACGACAAACAGCCAGTGAATGCACCACCTATGTGACAGATCTGAACTTCTCAAGCCTCCTTTTCTTCAGACAGCGACATCTAGTTCAGCATGCGGTTTTCTTTCAACTAGTAGCAGCAGTCAGTGCCAATAGGAGTTTTTGCAATTTGCAGCAGTTTTGTGTGTTTTGGTACCTACTCATGCGCTCCAACAGACTGAATTTCTTTCTACCTAGCAGACTATGGGCAGGGAAGTACATATGTCCAGTTAATTCAGGTTTAGCATATGCAAAAACAGACTGAAGTCATTGTTCACTGCGTTTCTTTCTACATAGCTTAAGTTTTCAATTAGTACAGCTGATTTGCTCCTCTTGATTATATCCACTAACTAAGTCCATAAATAGCTAGCTTTTATGTGTATTATTAAGATCATATACCATAACACAAAAGGCTAAGCACAGCTTGTTGGTTGTCACAATGCAATCCATCCGAATCTAGAACATGTGGTCACAAAAGTTGGTGAAAAGACAAACCAAATAAGTACCTTGCTGGGGATCTTGACATGGCCTTTCACCCGTACTTGCCAATCCGCTTCGAGCCCCGTTGAGTTGATGTGGCTGGCTCAGCAGTGTTACGTACTTACTGAGCTCGCTTTGCGGGGCGGGATAGCGGTGTTGCAGGTTGTCCCGCGCCACTTGCATCCTCAATCCCATTACAAGCCTTAACAGGCATCAACAACATTTCCACAGCAGCTAAATTAAGCTAGCTCAACACTCCATACACGTCCAAGGTAGGGAAACAAAGTCCCAGCCAAGGCAGATGCAGCAGAACATGATAACTCTGAGAATCGGAGCGCTGCGCCGGTGACTCACCTCCAGGATTGCTAGCGTCCACGGTCCCAGCAGGAGTGAGGTTCTGCGTTTCTTCAGTGTCAATTGAGCCCGGGAACCTCCATCGCCTTTGCTTCCATGAGGAGCAGGCACCTGTCACAGCTGCCTCCAGCGTTTGAGTGGTCTCGAGTCTTGACAGCCATTGCCACATCACCTGTAAACCATTCGAGCAAAACATATGTCATGACACATCTTCCAGGTATACCATAGCATGCCAGCGCTAAACATATTCAGCACATCACTCTTCTTGTTGCTGAGACAAAATTTAGCCATAGTTTCAAAGTTAACAATTTCAGAGCACCGAAGGTATCAACAATCTACCTCCACATCAACCGGATCACGTCACAACTGAAAAACAAATGCTGACACGTTTTTTCCTCACATCAGAGTAAGCATGTCTCATCATCAACAGGGACACAAAAAGACATGAATCCTAGGTGGCACATGTAATTACCACATATCAAGAATGAAAACAGGGTTAACCCACCTAAGTTGATTGCCGCATATAGAGAACTTTGCAATATTAGCCCATACGTACTTTTGCCAAACATCGAGGATACCATTGCCAGTTGAATGGGTAATGCCCATTATGATGCATTCAGTAACCCCCTCTTTCTCATCCTCATGGCCAGCATGCAAATCATCGGATAGTGTCAAGCCTAAATATGTGACTATGGTCTCAACTTTGTGCATAATAATGCAAGACAGATTGTTAACATTATTTCTACATATTATCATAAAAGTCACACAAAAAGAGAGATTTTGCATCCATATCAAAGCCCAAATACTAGAGAGGTGCATGTATATCTAATGCCTGGGAGAATGTCAAATGACCAATCTTTGCAACTATGCATGCACCAAATTCTGTAACATGTTTGACAAAACCCAGAGCAGAATGCAAGCAAATAAACTTCCTTTAAGCGCCTATACAAATTCAAAATAATATAATTATCTGAATAACTTGTCTCGCACAGCACTACTATCTCAATATAACATTTCACTTTTATTGCAAACGACTCATCCCGCTCGTATATAAGTTCTGTACTGATAATTACTGTGCTTATCTTTCTAAGAGAATTGATGATTTCCTTGATGAGAGGAACTCCAAGAGTGACATCTCTGTTGTACTTCGTTACAGAAATAAACCTCTGAAGAACATTAATCTAGTAAACTCAACATCATATGTTTATATTCCTGGACTTTGTATGCCATAGAGCCATACCATATCAATATAGCCATGGATTGTTATCAGTTTTAATCATATTCAATAAATGATAGTATATCATAAGAGTGGCAAATTTTAATATGCTCCCTCTTACCCCCTCTTTTTACATATGAGGTAAGAAGGTAAGAGTTAATCCGACCACTAATTAATGTGATCAACGGCTCAGATCTACTACATACTCTTACCTCTCATGTGAAAAGAAGGGGTAAGAGGGAGCATGCTAAAACTGCTCAATAAGAGTAGCCCTCTAAATGGTAAGTTTCAGAAAAAGAAAGTAAAGGTACAGATCAGCATCGCTAACATGCCACACCATACCATTTTCCTTAAATACATAGTAATGAAAGGATACTCATGCTAGCTACTCATGCAAAATAGAAGGTTTTCAATGTCCTTCGGGTCCCATGCTATCCAATACTCTGCAGTCCAATTGCCACAATTGATGCTCCTGCTTCACTTGTTTTTGAGTTATATCAAGAAAATCAAGTATCCAAGAAAACATGTGCCAAGTAAAAGGGTAATAAATCATACATCAGAACAACAGAAGAATAAAATGCACAAACAAACTAATATAAAACATGATGTCGTCAGCACAAGCACGGCAACAAGGTGTAGTGGTTGAGTTCCGTTAAAACTACAATATGCTGTTACCGCAATGATCTACTTGATGTAACATTTTACTGCACAAAATTAATAGTTTCATCTTGCAGATATGTACTCTTAGTTGATGTGCTTAAGGTTACGATACTTTGGCAAAACAAATATGATTTAGTACATCCAAAATATGATACACACCTGCAGTTGTTTGGCAGATATGCCAAAAATATCAGCACCACTGCTGGAGTCCCTCCTTCCCGAACAATCTTCAACTAGTTCAAGTGATTTCCCTGCGCTTCTCAGAATTTTGATATGATCATCAAGAAATAAATTTCTTAACATTTTGAACTAATCACTACAACCACCAGACGTGGTGTCTTGTTTGGAGAGGTCATCGTTTCACATTTGAAGATTACCTCTGGAGATAACATGTCATTATCCCTTTGAGGACATGTGGCCTACGGAGTTAAATCGTCATTGGTCAATGGTCAGGGTTCAAGGAAGTAACACTTTCCTTCATCAATCTAATGAAGTATTCATGTATTTAAAATTAACCATGACTTTCATAAGCAATTGGTCCAAACTAAGGAATGACCACTTTTTCCTTCCATCATTATAGGATCCATGCCGTCATCTCCATGGACAAACTGAACTATCACTGCTAGCGTTACGCACTTCCTGACCATAGAAAAATTAGAGTTCTTTCAGACCCTTTAATCTACATGACATATATCCACTTTCTTATGTTTTGACCTATGATTACAAGTTTAAACCAAAGGAAGAAAACAGATATCAGATACCCACTGAAACGAAAATGATAAATGCACAGAAATGATTCAAAGTATCCAGTAGATATATGGTGTCAACTGGCAGTGCCCAACGGGTTCCACCCCAGTCCAGAGAAAATAAGACACGTTGTACTGCATCAATGCCATTTTTTTTGCCAAATCAATGTCTATGAATAGGCCCTCATAAATTAACATTATTAGTCTATAGTAAATATCAACCAGTTGCTCAAGTCACTCTTTAGTAGTTGGTAGGTTGCTGTAGATATCAAAAACAAGTGTTACTGTATATGCCACTCTAGGTGTTGGTAGTTTGATGTTCTGTTGTCTAACTGCACCTTCACTTTTGAGGGGCCTGAGAGCCTGGGATTGTCCTTCCCCTTCATGGAAATAACTAGTATGGCAGTATGCTGAGGGGTTATGCTCTGATCTTGTTTAACTTGCACAAGCTAAACTGCTAGGCTGGCCCAGTTAGAGAAACCAAATTATAGATCAGTCATAGAGGAAACTAATGGTAAGGAAGCATCCATTGAATTAACTGGTAACTTGCACTGCAAAGTAAAAAAAAGTAAGCGGCCATAACAAATGAAGCAATATTTCGTGCTGAGATACGGTACAAACTTGAATACATGGAAGTATGCAACCAAATGATAGTCTAAGTTTAGACATACCATTGTGTCAACAAGACATTGTCCACCCATTGTATGGAAGAAAAACACAGTAACAGTCAAACCAGAATAGAAAGAATTAGCAAAAAAAACCTTCACCTGCGGATGGAAGAAAAAAAATAACTTAGCCGAAGAGAAGATACAATTGCACTGTAAAATTATGCTGACCTCATTCACAAAACACAGATAATGTAGCAGTTGCCACAAGTTGAAGATAAGCAAGTTTCTCCAACAAAGATGTAGAATAGATTAAAATTACAAATGTCCTTTCATGTAATAGCATATGGAAAATACTAGTACTACAAAACAAATGACAACATTTATCAATATCATCGCAGAGAACACCGACATGGAAAATATCATCCAATGTGTCACGCGAGGTACATGTTACCCTCAACAAACAAAGTTCTGCATAACCATTCAGTAAAGTTTTAGCGCCATGGTATACGGCATACAAGAACAGAGCTAATACCAAGTAAGTGGTGCTCATTACGAAGTTAAAACATTCTAAGATTGCTATGTGTGGTTTTAGTATGTTCACAATATTTGCAAATTTTCTTTTACTAGGACATAATTAAAGGCAGAAAACACAAGAAATGATTGCCCACATGAGCAAACCATATTTCTTAATCATGTTATTACCACAGGGGCCTTTGAATTAATAAGAAAGTGGGGGAAGTGTTCGACTATAAAAGCGTTTAGGGTATGACATCCTCCAACTGAAGGTTGACCAATACATACAAACCATCTGACTGATATTGATTAGAGAACCTTTAAATCCATAGTGAGACTGACATAGCCAATGAGTTGTCTCTCCCGTGAAGTGTACTCATGCTGTTATGTGGAGTTGCAGAACCAAAAGGGTTTGCAGCCTTGCTGCCCAGGCGCAGGAAAGCTGGATAGGAAAGATCAATTTATTAGTTCCTTCGAGTTAGAGATAAGGTTAGTTTAGATTTGTACTTGGCTTAGCCCACAAGTTAGGGACTCTTGCAACTTTTTTTTATAAGATCAATACAACATTTCTCTTTGCGAGCAGAAACATCAAACGTGTGTTCTTTAAGAGATGGTCACACAAGCTCAATTATGGGTCATACGCAAACTCTGATAGAAATAAGTTTTACATATACACGGGAAAAACAAAGTGCACATGCATCTGTTTGTTTCTACAAACAGTTATAACAAATAAATGCAAGAAAAATAGAAAATCATTCTTCACATTTTCTTACGATCAAACGTGGCTAAAGTCCTTCGGTACTAACAAAAAAGAAGCCCATATTTAGTAAAAGTTAAACATTGATGAGAAGCTAAATTATTCAGAGCCCCCGCAAAAAAAAACTAAATTATTCAGAAACAAGGAAAACTTGCCTTGTGATTCTGTTATATATTTCACCCTGCTTACCAGAACTACTACAATGAGACATAAGGGCTGGTCTGAAAAATGGAGTTAGCTACGTTGTCATGATTCTATTTTGTTTGCATAGATCATGCCATATATAAATATGTTAACCAAGCAAATATCATAATTCGAATCAAAATAAACAGCTATGTCTTTATTTGATAAAAGAATCTCGCATTTGTTACCTCTATTCTCTAAAGGATACTTCCTCTCAACAAAATATACGCAAGAAAAAGTGCACATAAGAAACAACATGTAACTATAGAATTTGTTAGCCCAGTTCTCCAATTTTCTTACCCATATGCATAACAGGAAAAGAATGCACTGCGGCAAACACAACAAATCAACTACTGCAAGCGAAAACTGAACCTACAACTCTCTGTTATCCAATTTCAGTCAAATATAAACTCTGTGCCTAGCAGCAAAGTGTTAGATGTGTATAGTCCCTTTTCAGTATATCCCCATTGTATAAGGGGTTCTCTGCACTTTGCCACACATGTATATGTAATGGCCTTTGGCCTTCAGTGAATACTAGTTGCTCACTTATCCAACATGGTATCAGATGCTAGGTTAGCCTCGCTCTCCCGCACGATGCAACTCCGTGCTCCTCCTTCCTAGCCCACCTCGTCTCCGACCACTCCCGCTCGATTCCGGCCGATTTTTCCGGCCGCTCTCGACTGCTGCTGCACCCTTCGCCACCGCCTGCTCCTATCCAGGCCGTCGTGGCTGCACCGGCCCCTGCTGGCCTCCTCTGTCAGCGCGAAGGCCGCGCTTCGGTCCGGCCGCGCCGCCTCTGTCTGGTCGCGCCGCTCCAGCTCCTTGCTCCGATTCTGTCGCTCCCGTCCGGCCGGCGCGAAGCCGCCGCTCCAGGCGCTCCCGTCGCTCTCGATTGGCCGCCGCTCCAGGCACCGCTCGAGCGTGACCTCTGCACCATCCGCCGCCCCAGGTCAATCCCCAGCTGGGCCGCCCCGCTCGGGGGCTCTGCTTCTGCTCGATCGAGCGAGCGTGCCCTCTGCCCGATCTTGATTTGGGGGCCTGCCTCGCGCGCGTGGGTCTCCTACCCGATCCCGATCTAGTTTCTGGATCCGTTGACTTAAAAAAAGCAGTTGTAGAGTGATTTTCTCATGTCTTCTTCGGGCTATGTCGCGGTTCCTCGGTGTTCGGTGATCTTTGATGGCACCAACTATTCTGAGTTTTTGGGCTTCATGCGCATCCATATGCGTGGACTCCTTCTGTGGGGTGTTCTCTCTGGCGAGGTCCCCTGTCCACCATGCCCGGTTGCGCCAGTGGCCCCAATCCCACCAGTGCCGCCGGTCCTTGCTGCTGATGCTTCTCAGGATGACCGGGATGCTGCCAAGGCTCTGGATGATGATGCGGTTGATGCTTATGATCAGCAGGTATCCGCTTATTCCGATGTTCTCTCTGTGTACCGGGATGATCTGTCTGCTTACACTCAGTGGTGCAATGATGATGCTCGAGCTGCTGTTGTTCTCACTGCGAGTGTCCTTCCTCAGTTTGCCTCAGAGTTCATGGGACTTGGCACCGTTGTAGTGATGTGGTCTTACCTCTGTCAGCGCTATCAGCCCTCTGGTGATGCTCTCTACCTATCTGTGGTGCGCCAGGAGCATGCACTCCAACAAGGTGATTCTTCTGTTGACGAGTTCTACTCACAGTGCTCTGCCATCTAGCGCCAGCTTGACTCTCTTCGGACAGTTGTTTGTGGAACCTGTCGTTGCTGTCAGACTACTCTTTCAGATCTCGAGTTTCAGCGGGTCCATGAGTTCTTATCTCGTCTCCGGTCTGAGTTTGAGCCTCGACGTGCTCACTTGCTTGCTCGTGGTCGTGTTCCTATCTCCGAGATACTTGCTGAGCTTCGTGCTGAGGAGACACGCCTTCGCTCTGCTGGGTTGCTTCTGGTTCCGTCAGTATTGGCCGCCCGGGCTCCTGTGTCGTCTGCTCGCCCCACTGCCCCGCCGCTCCTGCCTACTCCTCTAGGGGGGTGAGCCGTCCTCCTTATGCTGAGAAGGGCACGTCGCGGCGTGACACCATCTGTGGTTATTGCTCCCGATCAGGTCACCCAGAGTCTTATTGTCGCTAGAAGAAGCGAGACCAGAGGCGCTCCTCCTCCTCCTCCAGTGGGACTCCTGTGTCTTCCTCGACCCCGTCACTCACTGACCAGGATATTGTTCGCCTCAAGTGTCTCCTTGCTTCCTCAGGCTCCTCGTCGACTGCTTCCACTGCTGCTGTGACTGCATCCCCTTCCTCACCACCACCAGCATATACACAGTCAGGTACATCTTCGTGGGTTCTGGATTCTGGAGCCTCCTTTCATATGTCTTCTGATTCTTCCGCGCTGTTTTCTCTACGACCTCTTGATTCGCCTGTTAATGTTCTAACTGCCGACGGCACATCTCTTCCTATTGCTAGTCGTGGTGTTCTTTCCACTCCATCTTTTTATGTTTCGAGTGTTTCACATGTTCCTCGCCTTACCATGAATCTTTTTTCTGCTGCCCAACTCACTGATTCTGGTTGTCGTGTCATTCTTGATACCGACTCTTGTTCCATTCAGGATCGTCGCACCAAGGCTTTGGTTGGTGCTGGCCCCCGGCGCCGTGAGTCAGAGGGCCTTTGGGAGGTTGACTGGCTTTGTGTTCCTTCCGCTGCCACCACTTCTGCCAGCTCTCATGCTCTTGCTGCCTCTTCGTCTGCGTCCTTCCAGCAGTGGCATCATCGCCTTGGTCACATCTGTGGCTCTCGCTTGTCTTCTTTAGTTCGTCAGGGCCTCTTAGGGTCTGTATCTGGAGATGTCTCCTTACATTGTAATGGTTGCAGACTTGGCAAACAGACTCAGTTACCTTATCCTACTAGTGAGTCTGTATCTCAGCGTCCTTTTGACTTAGTTCATTCTGATGTCTGGGGTCCTGCTCCCTTTGATTCGAAAGGTGGTCATCGCTACTATGTTTTGTTTATTGATGATTTCTCTCGCTACACTTGGCTCTACTTCATGAAATCTCGTAGCGATGTTCTCCCTATATACAAACGTTTTGCTGCCATGGTTCACACCCAGTTTGCCACGCCCATTCGTACTTTTCGTGCTGACTCCGCTGGAGAGTTTATCTCTCAGCTGTTGCATGGTTTTCTCGCGGAACAGGGTACTCTTGCCCAGTTCTTGTGTCCTGGTGCTCATGCTCAGAATGGCGTTGCCGAACGAAAGCATCGTCATTTGCTTGAGACGGCTCGTGTGCTCATGATTGCTGCTTCCCTTCCACCCCATTTTTGGGCTGAGACTGTTTCAGCATCCACCTACCTCATCAACATTCAGCCATCGACTGCTCTATAGGGTGGTATTCCTATGGAGTGTCTCACTGGTCGCTCTCCTGACTACTCAGCTCTTCATATGTTTGGATGTGTGTGCTATGTTCTTCTTGCCCCCCAAGAACGCACCAAACTGACTGCTCAGTCGGTTGAGTGTGTTTTCCTTGGCTACAGTGATGAGCACAAGGGCTATCGATGGTTGGATCCTATGGGTCGTCGCTTACGCATCTCACGTGATGTGACTTTTGACGAGTCTCGTTCTTACTACCCACGTTCTTCTTCCTCGAGTTTCTCTGTGGACGACCTTTCTTTCCTTCTCCTTCCCGATACACCCTGTTATGTGCCCCATGTGTCACCCCTTCCTCCGGCACCTCTCCTTTCTTCTTATTCACCACCGACCCCGTCTTCTCCATCCTCATCCTCCACCTCTCCACCATCATCTCCAGTCTGCCGCCCTCTCTCACCGTTTCCTCTCCACTATACTTGTCGATCTCGTACTGAGGATGTCTCCTCTAACGAGCCTCCCACCTCTGGCGCCCCTCCTCCCACGCCTCCCTGGTTCACAACCTCCGTGCCCGGCCTCGCCCCTCGCCTGATCGCTACTCCCCTGATCGGTACGGTCTCTCTGTTATTGCTGAGCCCACTTCCTATCGGACTGCCATGACTCAGCCTAAATGGCAGCTTGCGATGGCCGAAGAGCTTGCTGCTCTTGAGCGCTCTAGCACATGGGATCTGGTTCCCCTTCCTTCCAGTGTCCGTCCCATCACCTGCAAGTGGGTCTACAAGATTAAGACTCGCTCGATGGTTCTCTTGAGCGCTACAAAGCTCGTCTTGTGGCCCGTCATTTTCAGCAGGAGCAGGGGCGCGATTATGATGAGACATTCGCTCCTGTGGCCCACATGACCACTGTCCGCACTCTTCTTGCTGTGGCTTTTGTTCGTCAATGGTCTATCTCTCAACCTGATGTTCAGAACGCTTTTCTCAATGGCGAGTTGCGTGAGGAGGTTTATATGCAGCCACCACCGGGGTACTATGCTCCTGATGGTATGGTCTGTAGACTTCGCCGCTCCCTCTATGGTCTCAAACAGGCCCCTCGCGCCTGGTTTGAGCGCTTCGCCTCTGTGGTGACTGCCGTTGGTTTCTTGCCCAGTGATCATGATCCCGCGTTGTTTGTTCACACGTCTCCTCGTGGTCGGACTCTTCTCCTTCTCTATGTTGATGACATGATCATCACTGGTGACGACTCTGATTACATTGCCTTCGTTAAGGCTCGCCTTCGCGACCAGTTTCTCATGACTGATCTTGGTCCACTTCGCTATTTTCTTGGGATTGAGATCTCCTCGACCTCTGATGGCTTCTACATCTCCCAAGAAAAATATATTCAGGATCTTCTTGCTCGCGCTGCTCTTGGTGATGAGCGCACAGTTGTGACTCCTATGGAGCTCAACGTTCAGCTTCGTGCCTCTGATGGTGACCCTCTTCCTAATCCCACTCGCTATCGTCACCTTGTTGGCAGTCTTGTCTATCTTGCTGTTACGCGTCCTGACATCTCCTATCCTGTCCACATCCTGAGTCAGTTTGTTTCAGCCCCCACCTCTGTCCACTATAGTCATCTCCTCCGTGTTCTACGATACCTTCGTGGCACGATCTCTCAGCGCCTTTTCTTTCCCCGCTCCAGCTCTCTTGAGCTCCAGGCCTACTCTGATGCTACCTGGGCTAGTGATCCCTCTGATCGCCGCTCGATGTCTTCTTATTGTGTCTTTCTTGGTGGCTCTCTTATTGCCTGGAAGACAAAGAAACAGACTGCAGTTTCTCGCTCGAGTACAGAGGCTGAGTTGCGAGCCATGGCTATGTTGACGGCTGAGGTGATCTGGTTACGGTGGTTACTTGAGGACTTTGGTGTGTCTTCTACTACTTCGACTCCCTTACTGTCAGACAGTACTGGTGCTATCAGTATTGCACGTGACCCGATGAAGCATGAGCTCACCAAGCACATCGGTGTGCATGCCCACTTTGTGCGTGCTGCTGTGCAAGATCAGACTCCCGCTCTTCACTATGTGCCCTCTGAGTTACAGTTGGCGGACTTCTTCACGAAGGCACAGACTCGAGCGCAGCATGGCTTCTTCCTCTCCAAACTCAGTGTTGTTGATCCACCATGAGTTTGAGGGGGGGGGGGGGTGTTAGATGTGTATAGTCCCTTTTCGGTATATCCCCGTTGTATAAGGGGTTCTCTCCACTTTGCCACACATGTATATGTAATGGCCTTTGGCCCTCAGTGAATACTAGTTGCTCACTTATCCAACACAAAGATCTTATAAGTCGACCAAAATCCAGATGTACAACAAGGCAACTTAGAAAATTAAATCCAGAACAGACCAAAATCGTGAAGTGAATGGTGATGTTGAAGGAAGAAAGCGAGAGAAGAACTACTGACCAAGTGATTAAACAAGAGCTTATGTCTTGGGAACTGTAAAATTCAAGATCTTCACATCCTGATAGGCCTTTTTTTTAGGTCTTGACCTTCTCAATTTGCTTTAAATACAAATGGACTGTTAAGAAGACAAAATAAAGGAAATGAGAAGACAACATTCAGAAACTTAAGGTAATATGCAAAGTTTGATGCCTCAACAACATCCATCCCTTTCACCACTCTACCAAACACTGTATGTTTATTATCTTGCCATGGAGTTGACACAGTGGTGATATAAAATGAAGAACCATTAGTATTCGGTCCTGTGTTAGCCATTGAAAGTGCAAATGGACTGTCATGTCTCAAGCTGCAATAGACCATCACTATAAGACTACAAGGGACAGGTCATCCATAAAAGGCAGTTCTCTCTTGGAGAACAAGATAGTGCCTACGGCAAAACTGTACTTACTCAACCATAAATATATTGAGATGAAAAAAGGACTCATTGTGCAAACGAGAAAAGGTTATCATGTAGCTAAAATACCTTTTGTGAAATTGATCTTCAAATTCCCTGCCCCAGAATCATTGCCAAGCAGTGTCATCCCCCATAGGGTGCATTCAGCCATGCTTTGCACCAAGACTGTTTGACACGAAAAAGGAAGGAAAGACGACGCTCGTAAAAAAGATAGAGGTTTCGTATAAGCGTCTCCCTTGACCCGGGGTACACAGTGTTGCGGGCGTGCCAGTGTACATAGTACACAAATACAAAGAGAAGAAAGAAAAGGTAAGGCCTGCTGGCGCGGCCGAAGTGATCAAGCGATCGTGGTCTCCTGGTTCCCGGGGGCCTCGAAAAGCTCCCGGTTAATTACTCCCGTGGATAGTACCGCGGGACACCTCCGACTAAGCTACGCAGTCGTCGTCTTCGGTCTTCGCTTCGCGTTCCTCATGCATGGTGGTGGTGTGTGTGTGTGGCGGCGGCAGAGGCCGTGTACGGAGTGGTACACGCACCGTTGAAAACGTGGCCTTTGCTCCGGCCACGCCCGCCTACACCGTCTTGCCTCGTCGACCTTGAGCGGCGTCGATGTGGTTATTGAAGTAGCATGCATGTTTGGGCTTGGCTTGGACGTCGTTGATGACATTGTAGATTCGCCGAAAGTGCAAGGGGTATGCCCCGCGGGAGAAGATGTCGATAAGAGAAGGAGTGGATGGATGTGCGAGACATGGTGTGCACACATCCGTCGATGACCGCGTACACCGCCGCCAATAGCGGAGGAAGTCGCCACCTTGCACCGCTCAGCACGTGTGACACGTGTTCGTGCCGGCGAAGAGGGAGGCCGCAAGATATGCCTAAGCATGTCCCGGCCGTAGCGGGATGTTTTCTCCGCCACCATAGCTACGACGAGTCATCGTTTCTCATCGAGCGCCGCGCCGCCTCCATGGTTACGACGAGTCGTCGTGACTCGTCGAGCGCCGCGCCGCCACCGATGCGTCGAACGGACCATGTCGCCGAGTCTCGGCCAGCCCATGGCGCCTCCATGGACCGGCAAGACAGCGGCGAAGGAGACCTCGCGATGCGCTGAAGTGTCGCCCAGGCGCCGCCGATGGTGTAGGTAGAAGGGGTGGCGCAATGGATGGCGCCGAGTCAAACAACGCTTGTCGATGAGTCCCGGCCAGTCCATGGTGCCTCCATGGACCGGTGAGACGGGCGAGTAAGGCCTCGCGATGCGGCGGTGCGTCGCCTTGGCACCGCCGATGGTGTAGGTAGAAGGGGTGCGCCGAGTCAATCGATGCGTGCCGCCGAGTCCCGGCACAATGATGTTGTTGCCGGCGGAGTCAGTGACGGAGGGTGCGCCGGAGACCGCGCACGGTCGACGGCCCCGGTACGTCGTCATTGTGTGCGGAAAGTGCGCCGGGGGCGCGCATGGGCGGCAGCCCCGACACGTTGGCGCTTCGCGGTAGTTGTCGTCTTGCGCAGAGAGTGTGCCGAGGACGCCCAACCCCGGCACATCATCGTCGTGAGTGGCGGGCGCGCCGGAGGCCGTGCGAACATGGCGGTCCCTGCTCGTAGTCGCCGGGGGTCGCATAGGCGGCGGCCCCAGGGCCGCATCATCGTCTTCAATGGGATGAGATGGAACCGACGGCCCACCTCGACTCCGGCCATCCGGCCGCAGCTCCGGACACGGCCATGGAGTGGGATGCAGAGAAAGAAGAGATTGGACGAGAGGGAGAGATCAGTTGCGGTTCTCACCTTGGGAGAAAACGATTGGCATGATGGCGATCTTCGCCAGTGGCTCCGGTGAGCCTACTCGCCCAGCTGTGTATGCGGGAGTCTCGGCCGCATGCGCGAGCTCTCTCGTATGGCCGCGCCCGCCGGGAGTCTGACCTGGGGGCTGCTCCTGCTTGTTGCGTTGGCGTTGGAGGTGGATGGATGTATGCGTGGGTTAATGGATGTATGGTGCATGGACGAAGGATGGATGTGCTCCCTGCGTGCCTTTGTGCGTGCGTGAGTCCCCCGTCCGCGACCAATCCCTGGTGGCTGGCTTCCCCTTTGCTCGGCTGTGCGCCCATGTATTTATAGGCAGCACCCCAAGCCCATGACTTGACGCGGGCGTCGTTAAGAGTGCCGATATTTTAGCTGCTCGTTTTGATCCGATAAGGACTCTCGGTTTAAGTCTCTTTTATCTCCTGTTCACGCATATCTCCTTGGTCGTTCTTCTTGGCATACACGGCTGCACATAAAAAAAAGAAGCAAATATCATCGCCCACGTACCCGGGCGTATGGCTGCCAATGGGCCCAGCCAAGACACTTAGTGTACGGCGACCGCGTATTCTTTTTTGATGCTTTCCTGCCGGCCGGTATGCGAGTATTCGGATATATACATATACACCGACGGTCCGGGCGTACGAATATATTAGCCACGTACACGCACCGAGACATGCACGTACGTAGCGCTGCACAAGTTCTGGTGCATGCATGTGCGTTTTATTAGAATACTTTGCCATACATCCATTGCTAGCTATGCAAGGCATAAGCCATGCAATATTGCACCACCCCTCCAACTTATCAGCCTAGCATCTACGTATGCATGGAGGGCTCTTTGGAATTTAAATTACACGTAGTTGAGCACTCCTTGCTTCAAACGTATCTAAAGGAAATTGTCATCACAAATTATCATCAAACAAAGACCTGACCACTTGAATCTGAAGCAAGATGACAATTTTCAATAGTTAATGAAGAAGTTGAATACCTGAAATGTATCAAAAACTAAAAGATGTACAACATACATCAATCTTTTGACGTAGAAAATAAAACCACATAATCCTGTGTTGATCTTCAGTTTCTAAAACATTAACATATATTCAAGCTCCTACTTCAAAATACCAATATATAAGCTGACGTCCCAAATTACACAAAAGGTGTGTTCGCTTCGGCCATGCTTTGCACCAAGAAGTGACCACTTGAATCTGAAGCAAGATGCAAGTTTTATCTAGGACATGAGAAGGGTGCAGGGGACCTATTGCGGCGGTGTAGGCACATCAGACCTGTGCCGCAAGCTCGTACGAATTTGAAGAAAGAAAGAAGGATTGAGGAAGGGTGGTGAGAGCAACGAGGGTGTATACCTTGCTGCTGCTTGAGGGGGAGGCGAGGACCCAGGACCGCTACTTCCTGTTGTTGAGCCGCTGCTGCTTGTTGCAGGCGAGCTCCTGCTGGAGCTGGGGAGGATGCTTTGAGACTTGAGAGGAGGGATAGGAGGTAGGTGAGCTGATGAGAACTGAGGAGGCCCGAGCTGCTCAGATCGCAGCCGCCCGCTGACGGTGGATCGGGTAGCGCCGCCCACGAATCGAATGAGGCACGGGAAGAGCGAGGAAGACAACAACGATGCTTCGGAATGCTCGCCGTCCTCGGGCCTCTGTAGCCCGCGCGCTGAGGGAGCTCCGGTCCTTGCACGACCTCTGCGCTCTGCCTTCCCCTCCTCGTGGCGCCCCTGCAGCCGACGCCCTCGTCCATGAGACCAAAGGGGGAGACGAGAGTGAGGGGGTGGAGGCAAACCCTGAACCACGTCGAGCTCCTTGCTCCGGCCGGCGAGCCTCCCTCAACCGCATCCGCCGATCCACCAACCCCGCTGCTTCCGCCAGCAGGCGCCGGACTAGCAGCAGCCTTCTGAGTTCTGACCCCGCCCTGACCTGGCCGCTGCCATGGATATTTTTTTGGAGTCTACACGGATCTTTATTTTTACGGGCCAGGTCCGCCACGCTAAGTACCCGGGCATGGCGGCTCGTTTACCAAGCCACGGCATATCTCAAAAAAAAGGGGGGGGGGGGGGGGGGGGGGCACGGGTACCTAAAAAAAAAGGCACGGCACGGCACGACACGGCACATCCGCGAAGCGGCGAAGGTGCTGCAGTGCGCACCGCTCAGAAAAAAGAGAAAAAGGCGACGCAGTGCGCACCGTTGGCCCGTCTCCCATGAGTGAGTGGTGACCTTAAATTCTCACCGCTTTAGGATTTTTTCAATTCTCACCCAACGCATGACCGCTCCTGCGATTCCCCTCGCGCCCGCCCCCACCTCCACCACCGCCTCCGTCGCCGTAGATCTCGCCGCCGCCCCCTCGCTTCCGCCCCCTGCGCTAACCGCATCCCCGCGACGGGCGTGCCCCCCTCCCCTTCCCTCCCTCCGAGATCCCGCGGGCAGCCCATGGAGCCTCCTCCCAAATCTACTGGGGAGTGGATGGAAGACAAGCAGAGGTACAAAATGCTTCTCCCGCATGTCTACCAAGCATTCCCGCGGATGCTGCGGCCGCTCAACTCCATCTTGCCGGCCGTTCAGAGGGAGACGCGGGGGAGGCGGTGGAGGGAGAGGGTGATGCGGATCCGAGACGACGCCCTTTCCTGGTCCCTGTGCTCCCGCGAGTGGAGGGAAGTGAAGGAGGAAGCAGATCTGGATTCAAATCCTCACTCCCGCAGGTACACTACTAGGAAAACGGCTATAGATGAAATGGACACTAATGGCGCACCACATGTGTGGTGCGTCATTAAAATGTAGCAATGGCGCACCACATAGATGTACGCCATTAGTAATATATTACTAATGGCGCACCTGGTGTGTGGTGCGCCATTAGAAGTTTTGAAAAAAACTTTGGAAAGGGATTTGTTACTAATGGCGCACCGTGGGTGTGGTGCGCCATTACTAGTTTAACTACTAATGGCGCACCACCCCACGGTGCGCCATTACTAGTTTGCCCGGCTTCCACCGAATGCACCCCCTGGAAAAAAATAAAAAAATGATAAAAATGTCAAAAAAATAAAAGAAAATAAGTTTGCCATGTGATATGTGGTCTAGTTGTTGGGAAAATTTACAAATATAAATTTCGACTTTATTTGCAAAATCTCTCTGGAAATTTGTAAAATGGGCATAACTTTTGCATACGAACTCGGATTAAAAAGTTTTATATATGAAAAATCATCTACTCGAAAAGTTACATCCGAATCCCCAAAACATTTTCAAAATCCGGAACCCCGTTAAACATTTTCAAAATCCCCAAAAACCTAACACAAAAAAGTTACGGGGCTTTCAAGATCTAGAGGCAAAAAAATTCAAAAGAAAAGGTTTTGAATTTTTTTTTTCAAAAAATGATACGTAATATGACCGGGAAGTTTGAAATATTTTTCAAAATTTCATCATAGTCATGAACATGAACAAAGTCCTAGACATCAACAAGGTATAATAGGATTGATATGCTAGATATATCAAGAAAAGTGCCTATGAAGTGAGTTGTTGCTGGGGTTGGATAGAACTCTGAAGTTAAGTGTGCTTGGGCTGGAGTAGTATGAGGATGGGTGACCTTTCGGGAAGTTTGACCACGGAGTGCGAATTGACCTGAGATTAAGCATATTGACCCGAGATTAAGCCATGATGACCTGAGATTAAGAAAAAAATGAAAAAAAATTGAAAAAATTTGAAAAAAAAATTCTGAAAAAAAAATTGAAAATAAATTGTTACTAATGGTGCACTTCTATGTGATGCGCCATTAGTATACCAGATACTAATGGCGCACCGTGGGCTATACTAATGGCGCACCGGCTGGTGCGTAAAAAAAATTCTAATGGCGTGGTGCTAGTGGCGTACCTGTAGTGCGCCATTAGTAGCAATGGCGCACCGGCTGGTGCGCCATTAGTATACCAGATACTAATGGCGCACCACATGTGCGCCATTAAAAAAATCTAATGGCGTGGTGCTAGTGGCGTACCTGTAGTGCGCCATTAGTAGCGAAAACAGGTGCACCACTAGCAGCCCTTTTTCTAGTAGTGGTATGCTTAGATGTGCAAAGCTCATGTGGATCGGGAATTGTTGAATCTAGCTCTACGAATCTACTTGGAGGGCGACTTCTCGAAGAAAGGCAGAATGCCTCACCCGTTCATTGGGTGAAGGTGGAAGCGAAATCCGGCGATCCCCGCAGCACATCAAGATGGGAATGCCTGATTGGCCTCATGCCCACCAGTGTGCCACCAGAACTAGAGCAGGTGGATCCTCTGCCTTACCTTTCTCCCAAGCCGGCAGAAGATTGATGCCTGATTCCGCGTCTGCTGAACTCCCGGGTGGTTACTTCTGCTTCCCGAGGGATAACATTTGGATGCTTGATGAGGAGAGCCCCAATTCGCTGAGGAAATCTACTTATCGTCATGTTTCTGGCAGTGCACCTCGGACATCCTTCAGTTCTGTTGAGCCTGGCAGGATGCCGCAAGTTCTCCCTCCAGGTCTCTTGTTGCCGTTTGATCCAGGTGATTACCTTGCGAGCAATGTCTATAGTTTCCCCTGTCCTGTGCCTGTTCCCATGGCGAGAGGTATTTCTGATCCGGCTGAAGGTGTTGTTTCTGCCGTCCACCTTGCTATGTTGGTGCTGCAGCAAGGGGGAGGATTCAAATTCCTTCAGAAAGCGCGGAGAGCTGAGAAAAAGGTGCTGACAAAGCAGCCACTGAAGCAATCTCGTAGCCTTGCTGCCATGGTGACTCGGCTGATGCTTTTCATAGCCAGCTCTCGGCCCCTATAAATACCCTACCATCTAGAAACCCTAAGGATTCCTCCATCCTCCCCCCTCCCTCCACCATTGCCACCCAAGAGCTTCCAACCATGGCGGAAAATGGGAGAGGGTGTGGCCGTGGTAAATACAAGGGAGGAAGAGGAGAGAGCAGCAACAGCTGGAGGCAAGATCCTCCCCGCAATCTCAGTTGGGAGGGCCACCGCCGTTCTTTGGCTATGGGTTTCAAGGTGGCCTCCCTCCGTGGGGTTTTCCTAGCCAATTCCCACCCCAATTTCATCAGCAGCAGTGGGGGGGGGGTCTGATGACCCACAAGTATAGGGGATCTATCATAGTTCTTTCGATAAGTAAGAGTGTCAAACCCAACGAGGAGCAGAAGGAAATGACAAGCGGTTTTCAATAAGGTATTCTCTGCAAGCACTAAAATTATCGGTAACAGATAGTTTTGCGATAAGGTAATTTGTAACAGGTAACAAGTAATGAAAGTAAATAAAGTGCAGCAAGATGGCTCAATCCTTTTTGTAGCAAAGGACAAGCCTGGACAAACTCTTATATAGAGAAAAGCGCTCCCGATGACACATGAAAATTATCGTCAAGCTAGTTTTCATCACGCTCATATGATTCGCGTTCGTTACTTTGATAATTTGGTATGTGGGTGGACCGGTGCTTGGGAGCTGTCCTTTCTTGGACAAGCATCCCACTTATGATTAACCCCTATTGCAAGCATCTGCAACTACAAAAGAAGTTTTAAGGTAAACCTAACCATAGCATGGAACATATGGATCCAAATCAGCCTCTTACGAAGCAACGCATAAACTAGGGTTAAGCTTCTGTCACTCTAGCAACCCATCATCTACTTATTACTTCCCAATACCTTCCTCTAGGCCCAAACTGGTGAAGTGTCATGTAGTCGACGTTCACATAACACCACTAGAGGAGAGACGGCATACATCTCATCAAAATATCGAACGAATACCAAATTCACATGACTACTTATAGCAAGACTTCTCCCATGCCCTCAGGACCAAATGTAACTACTCACAAATCATATTCATGTTCATAATCAGAGGGGTATTAAATATGCATAATGGATCTGAACATATGATCTTCCACCAAATAAACCAACTAGCATCAACTACAAGGAGTAATCAACACTACTAGCAACCCACAGGTACCAATCTGAGGCTTTGGGACAAAGATTGGATACAAGAGATGAACTAGGGTTTGAGAGGAGATGGTGCTGGTGAAGATGTTGATGGATATTGACCCCTTCCCAATGAGGGGATCGTTGGTGATGACGATGACGATGCTTTCCCCCTCCCGGAGGGAAATTTCCTCGGTAGAACAGCTCTGCCGGAGCCCTAGATTGGTTCTGCCAAGGTTCCGCCTCGTGGCGGCGGAGTTTCTTCCCAAGAGCTTGCTTATGATTTTTTCAGGGTAAAAGACTTCATATAGCAGAAGAGGGGCACCGGAGGCCTGCCAGGGGGCCCACGAGGCAGGGGGCGCGCCCAGTTGGGTAGGGTGCACCCCCACCCTCGTGGCTGGTGGGTGGCCCCCCTCTGGTATTCTCTTCGCTCAGTAGTTTTTATTAATTCCAAAAATAACTTCTATGGAGTTTCCAGGGCTTTTGGAGTTGTGCAGAATAGGTCTCTAATATTTGCTCCTTTTCCAGCCTAGAATCTCAGCTGTCGACATTCTCCCTCTTCATGTAAACCTTGTAAAATAAGAGAGAATAGGCATAAGTATTGTGACATAATGTGTAATAACAGCCCATAATGCAATAAATATCGATATAAAAGCATGATGCAAAATGGACGTATCATGGTCCGATTGCACAGTGGTATGGGCCGCCTCCTCCCCAAATGGGGCAGCAATTCGGTCAGTTCCCTACTGCCAGCCAGGAGCAATCTGCCGGGGGATCTGATTCTCAAACTAGTGGTCGATCTCAGAACAAGAATCAGCAAAAAAAAAGAAACAGGACTCTCAGAAGTTTGCCCCTACCACTGCATGAGGTCTTATGGCTTACTCTGATGTGATCTGCTACAATTGTGGTAAGCCTGGCAATCATTTGGATAAATGCACTAAACCCAACAGCTGCTTTATCTGCAAAATGGTCACCCACAAGGTAGATAATTGTCCTGTCAGAAGGAAGCCTCATAGCTCTGCTAGATATGTGGGAAGTGCTGCTCCTGGTTTAGGCTTCCATCACATTGATCCTCCTGAAGATAATGCTCAGTATCATGGCTCTCTGAAGAATGTAGGCATTGTTCTTGCTGAAGCCGGTGAAGTGTCCAAGCAGGAGCTTGCCAATGAGTTTGCTGACATTTACAAAACTAACTGGCCTTGGCCTATCAATGCTCTGGATGAATGGACATTTCTGGTCAAGTTCCCCCCTGAGATGAATGTTGTGCAAGTTGCTGAATATCCTTGTTTTGGTCTCAAAAAAGAAAATGTGGTTGTCAATGTTGAAGTCTGAAAAGGCAGGATTGAGGCTGAAGATGATCTCCAGGTAACTTGGATGAACCCAAGATGGTGTGATTGGTCTATGCTTGACCAAATTGGTTCTACATTGGGTGTGATGCTGGATGTGGATTGGCAACATAATTTCAGGTCCTTCTATGAATCTATCAGGGTCAAAATCTTCTGCAAAGATCCCTCCAAAATTCTTGCAAAGAGGCTGTTTGGTGTGGATGGTAAAATCTACAGGATCTTGATTGAAGTTGAACCACCCTTGACTATCACTAAAACAGGCACTTCCACCAACCCTTCCTCTGGGACATATATGTATGGTGCAGAGCCTCAGAACAACACCTCTGAAGATGCTGAGTCCAACAAGAGCTCTAGGGCTGATTCTGATAGAGGTCCTACTTCTGGTTCAGGGGCTCATAATATCATAGGGAAGTCTTTGGGGCACAGTCATTTGCTTGGAAATGTTACCCCCACATCAGTCTTGAAAACCCACCTACCTGAATCTCCTTATACTTCTCAAATCAGCAACCTGGAAAAGATCCTGAAGTCTGTACATGGAGATGCTGATGGTTTTAATCTGCTTAGGGAAATGGAGCTGCTAGAAGATGATGACATGATGGATTTTGAAGGATCTGTGGATCTACAAGAGGACCAAGACTCACTCTCTCAAGATGCTGATTTGCCAAACAATGTAGACTCACAATATGACTCTGATTTTCCTGCTCTTCCCAAGGACCTGCATCCTACCAAATGGGGCCATGTCCAAGCCACTAGAGCCAGTACTAGGGCGGCTGGTGACAAGAGAACTATCATTTGAAAAAGCTAAACAACTCAAAGAAGTTCAGAATCTTGAAGTTCAAAAACCCGTAGGTATGAAACACAAGTCCTTTTCTTTCTTTAATGATCATTCTTTTAATGTCATTGCATCTAAGATTGGTGTAGACATTACCTCTCCTAATGATGATAATGAGTGCTTTTTGGTGGCTGATCTTCCACAAAACAGAACTAAAGGTTGTTGCTGGAAATCTTGCCTTTGATAGTAGTACTAGTTTTAACTGCATAGACCCTCCTGCCAATTATAGTGAGGGGCTCTGGTCTCTTATTTGCAAGCATAGGCGGGGCAAGCACCCAGGAACATAAATTCCCCATGAATGCCCTCTTTTGGAATGTTAGGGGGATTGCAGCTCCTAGGAGGAAAACTCTCATAGTTAACACTATCAATAAAACTCATGCTACTGTCCTAGGTTTCCAGGAAACTAAGAAAGATGAGTTCTCTACCTCTTATCTTAAGTCCCTTACTGCGAATAGGGATTTTGAGTGGCACTCTCTTCCATCTAAAGGATCTGCTGGAGGCATCCTGATGGGTGTAGACTAAAGCATTTTTTATATTGTTTCTTGGTCCCACCTAGAGTTTTCTGTCAGTTGTCTAGTTAAATTAAAAATTACCGGGCATACTATTAGAATTATTACTATTTATGGCTCCCCCTACGAAGAAGGGAAATGATCTTTTATCTCTGAACTTCATACCTTATTTCTAGATGCCCACATTCCCACTGTGATAGGTGGTGACTTCAGTTTAGTTAGAAATGCTGAAGATAAAAGCAATGGTGCTATTAATCATAAGTGGAGTGATAATTTCAATGCCTGGATTGAGATCTGGAGCTTACATGAAATTAAGCTCTCTTTTAGGAAATTCACTTGGCCAATAATCAAATAGATTTCATTATGTCCACCATTGATAGAATTTTTTGTGACACTGATCTAGATAAGATGTTTCCCCTTTCTCGTTGTAGAGCTCTGCCCAGATGTGGCAGTGATCATACACCACTTCTTTGGGATTCTGGTATTAACCAATCTCCTAAGAACAGTAGCTTTAAATTTGAAAAGTGGTGGCTCCTGAGAGAGGATTTTTCTGAATTAGTCAGAAAGATCTGGTCTGAACCCACTGGGAGTAGATGCCCTCTAGAAAGATGGCAAATTAAAATTAGAAGATTTAGGAAAATTACCAAAGGTTGGAACTCCAATGAGGAGGCCAACCTTACAAGGTATAAAAGGATTCTTCTCCTTGAATTTGACTCTTTAGATATTAAGGCTGAAACCTCAGACCTCAGTGAGGCTGAGCTTACCAGGTTGAACTCTGTTCATAATGAACTGAAGAAAATCTGGCTCCAAGAAGAGATTAAGGCTAAGCAAAGATCTAGAGATAGAGATATTAAGGAGGGGGTAGAAACTCTTCTTATTTTCATGTTGTTGCCAATCAGAGGAGGAGAAAAACCCTTATTCACTCCCTGGATGGTCCTAGTGGTCCTGTCACTGATACTAGTGATATGCTCAAGGTAGCCAGTGACTTTTATAAAGAGCTTTTCAAGAAAGAGAACCCCTCTGGTTTCTCTCTTCATGAAAACTTCTTCTCTGCCTCTAACAAAGTTTCTCTTTCTAAAAATGAGCTGCCTGAAGCTCCATTTTCGAAAGCAGAAGTAAAGGAAGCTGTTTTTAGCTCCTATCCAGATGGATCTCCTGGTCCTGATGGAATTCCTTTCCTTTTCTATCAGCACTTTTGGGACTTGATCAAGAATAACATTATGAACCTCTTTCAGGCCTTTCATAGGGGAGAGCTAGATATATATATATATATATATAGACTGAATTTTACTATGTTGTCTCTTGTCCCTAAAGAGCCTGATGCCACCTCCATGAAAAAATTCAGACCTATTAGTCTGATTAACTGTAGTTTTAAAATTTTCTCTAAAGTTCTCACCACTAGGCTCTCTAAAGTATTGCAGAGATTGATTGCTAGCAACCCATCAACATTCCTCAAAGGGAGATATATCCTTGAAAGTGTGGTCACTGCACATGAAGTCCTCCACTCTGTCCATTCTAGTAATAAAAAATGCCTTGTCCTAAAATTGGACTATGAAAAAGCTTAACAAGGTAGATCTTAATTTCCTCATGAAACTCCTTGAGCTCAGGGGTTTTGGAAGGAAATGGTCTGGCTGGATCCATCAGCTCACTCATGGGGGGTCTGCTGGAGTAAAAATGAATGGTTGGGAGAGTGAATTTTTCCTAGATGGTAAAGGTCTTAGGCAAGGTGACCCTATTTCACTACTTCTTTTTAACCTGGTAGTTGATGTACTCACAAAATGCTGAGCAAGGTTGTTGATCATAGCTTGATTGCTGGTCTTCGCCCTGAGCTTTGCCCTGGTGGGATCATCTGCCTTCAGTATGCATATGACACCATGCTCTTCCTAGATAATGACATTAATCATGCTAACAACTTGAAAACTATTTTGACTTGCTTTGAGCAAGTCTCAGGCATGAGAATTAACTACTCTAAAAGTGAGCTTATTCCCATCAATATAGATGACCAGGAACTGGCTGGCTTTCTTAACATTTTAGTTTGCAGTAGTGGTAACTTTCCCATTAAGTATTTAGGCATCCCTCTCCATTATGATAAGCTTAGGAGAGAGGACATTCAGCCCCTCTTAGATAAAATCATTAAGAGGATTGCAAGACGGAGAGGAAAACTCTTGTCTTATAGAGGTAGGTTGATCCTCATTCAAGCTTGCCTTGCTAGCATCCCTGTGTACCTCCTTTCCTTCTTCAAATTCAGTAAATGGGCTATTAGTCTCATCAACTCTCGGATGTCTCATTGCCTGTGGAATGATTTTGAGGGGCACAGGAAGATCCACCTATCTAACTGGGGGCTGGTTTCCATGAAAAAGGAGTTTGGAGGTCTGGGTATTCCCAACCTTCAAGAAATTAACATTTGTTTGTTAGGATCCTGGATTAAAAGATATTATGAAGCAGGCCACAAACCCTGCAAGGTGCTTATTGAGCACAAATACTTGGCCAATAAAACTAACATCTTTGCTCCCTCCTCCAGCCAAAAAACCTCTAGATTCTGGAAAGGGGTGAAGTCTGTTATCCATGCTGTGAAATTTGGTTACATATGGATCATTGGGAATGGGTGCAAAACTACGTTCTGGGAAGATACCTGGTTTGGCACCTCGCCACTAGCTGTCCAATTTTGCCCTATTCGTTCTGTAATGAACAAAACAAATGTGCTATAATGAACAAAACAAATGTGTAAATGAGATCTGGGATGGGCAATGCCTCAAACTTCCTTTCAGGAGATTTTTTAGTGACAAACTTATGGAACAATGGTTCCAGCTGGAGGAGATTGCTAAAAGTATTATATTCTCTGATGAGACAGATTCTTTGATGTGGCAATTAGAAAATAAAGGACAATACTCTACTAGCTCTCTATACCATGTTATTATTTAGGGGGGGTTCAGCTAGTTTTCATCCCAGCAGTTTGGAATCGAGAGTTCCCCCAAAAATTCATGTTTTTCTCTGGCTCCTCTCCAACAACAAACTAATGACTAGAGATAACCTTAGGAAAAAGGCATATCATCAAACTCCTTGAATGTGTCTTTTGTTTGGAACATGAATCGTGCTGCCACCTTTTCTTTGATTGCATTGTTG
Source organism: Triticum aestivum (assembly GCF_018294505.1). Classification (NCBI taxonomy): domain Eukaryota; kingdom Viridiplantae; phylum Streptophyta; class Magnoliopsida; order Poales; family Poaceae; genus Triticum; species Triticum aestivum. Next base: position 589,355,278 of record NC_057794.1, read on the forward strand.
CCAAGCACCTTTGGGCCCCTGTTGCTGATTACTTCAACACTTAAATTGGCTCTTATTTTGAATTTGTAGCTAGATTCTAGGTTGCTAACAAAAAATGCTCTGTTCTGAACACTGTTAGCTCAGCTGTTCTGTGGTGTCTCTGGAAATATAGAAATGCTATGATTTTTGATAACACCACTTGGATTTCTGTTCCTCAGGTCATATCTTGAACACAATGAGGAACTGGGCGATCCTCTCCTCGGGATCAGACAAGGAAAAGCTGATGACCTTTGTGGGGTTCCTCGCAAAGTCCCTTTAGAAACCTTTGGAGATCACAAGTGGCTGAACAAGCCTCGCTCTGCTCTAGGGCTGGACCCCTGGGAAAAGCTGAAGATCTCAGAAGATGAAGAAGGGCTCCTGTCGCCGAAGAAGAGAGGCATCCACAATGCTGTCCCTTCTAGTCCGGTGTCCCCTCTTATCGCCTGCTGGTCGCCACAAGCAGAAGTTGCCCCACGTCTGAAGACAATGAAGGTAGCATTGGCTTCTCCCTGTGTCCTTTGAAAAACTTGTCTCTTGAGCTCCTAAATGAGTCTTGGCCTGCTGGAAACCTTGTAATAATGCTACTCTAGTTAGTTCTTTTTCTGCTTTTGTTTGAACTGCTCTCTTGGAGCTTTTGTCACATAACTGTTTGTGTGGTTTCATTCTGAGTAATGGAACCGGGGAGGTGCTCCCTGTTCTTCTAAAAAAACCTTGAACTCATGGAGCTCAGATAAATTGAACCCCTAACTCCAAATCCCAGTTGTTGGCATACTGAACTTATCAACCCCAATCTAAACCGAACCCTAAAAATTTTTCACATAAAAAATATCGCAAATCGGATAATTTGCTACTCTAACTGACTGACTTGACCCACTTGTCATACATATCTTCCACCTTTAGTCTCTCTCTATATGTGATTTCTAGACTAGCAAATTTGATGTGGCATATGTGCCTCGCAAATTAACTGGACATCCCCGACCCCACGGAGGTTCAGCAAGTGTGAAGTAGTGCCCCCCAGCACACACACCAACACACACACACACACACACTTTTGAGTCGGCGGGAGGGGCATCTCACCAAGACGTATTGTAACACTGACCAAGAAGAATCGCCACCTTGATCGTATAACATCTCTCGTTGTTGGATAAAAGTGATGGACGCCCACACGTGGCCCCACAAATGGGCTAGCTTGTCACCGATAACAATGTGAAGTGTGCCTTGATACGTCACCATTGTATCTATACTTTTTTATTGTTCCATGCTATTATATATTCTATTTTGGATGTTTAATGGGTTTATTTATACACTTTTATATCATTTTTGGGACTAACCTATTAACCCAAGGCCCAGTGCAAATTGATGTTTTTTTTGCCTATTTCAGTGTTTCGCAGAAAAGGAATATCAAACGGAGTCCAAATGGAATGAAACCTTCGGCAACGTGATTTTTGAAAAAAAAAACGTGATCTAGAGGGCTTGGAGTGGACGTCAAGTAATCAACAAGGAAGCCACGAGGCAGGGGGGCGCCCTCCACCCTCATGGGCCCCTCGTGGCTCCACCGACCTACTTCTTCCTCCTATATATACCTACGTACCCCGAAACCATCTGGGAGCACCACGAAAAACTATTTCCACCGTCGTAACCTTCTCTACCCATGAGATCCCATCTTGGGGCCTTTTCCGGCGCTCCGCCGGAGGGGGCATCGATCACGGAGGGCTTCTACGTCAACACCATAGCCTCTCTGATGATGTGTGAGTAGTTTACCTCAGACCTTCGGGTCCATAGTTATTAGCTAGATGGCTTCTTCTTTCTCTTTGGATCTCAATACAAAGTTCTCCTCGGTCTTCTTGGAGATCTATTCGATGTAACTCTTTTTGTGGTGTGTTTGTCGAGATCCGATGAATTGTGGGTTTATGATCAAGATTAACTATGAACAATATTTGAATCTCCTCTGAATTCTTTTATGTATGATTGGTTATCTTTGCAAGTCTCTTCGAATTATCAGTTTGGTTTGGCCTACTAGATTGATCTTTCTTGCAATGGGAGAAGTGCTTAGCTTTGGGTTCAATCTTGTGTTGCTTGATCCTAGTGACAGAAGGGAAAATGATAAGTATTGTATTGTTGCCATCGAGGATAAAAAGATGGGGTTTATATCATATTGCTTGAGTTTATCCCTCTACATCATGTCATCTTGCTTAATGCGTTACTCCGTTCTTATGAACTTAATACTCTAGATGCATGCTGGATAGCGGTCGATGTGTGGAGTAATAGTAGTAGATGCAGGCAGGAGTCGGTGTGACGCCCCCGATTTAATCGTACACTAATCATACACGCAAACGTGTACGATCAAGATCAGGGACTCACGGGAAGATATCACAACACAACTCTACAAATAAAATAAGTCATACAAGCATCATATTACAAGCCATGGGCCTCGAGGGCTCGAATACAAGAGCTCGATCATAGACGAGTCAGCGGAAGCAACAATATCTGAGTACAGACATAAGTTAAACAAGTTTGTCTTAAGAAGGCTAGCACAAACTGGGACACAGATCGAAAGAGGCGCAGGCCTCCTGCCTGGGATCCTCCTAAACTACTCCTGGTCGTCATCAGCGGGCAGCACGTAGTAGTAGGCACCTCCGGTGTAGTAGGAGTCATCATCGACGGTGGCGTCTGGATCCTGGGCTCCATCATCTAGTTGCGACAACCAGGTAGAAGAAAAAGGGGGAAAAGAAGGAGAAAGCAACCGTGAGTACTCATCCAAAGTACTCGCAAGCAAGGAGCTACACTACATATGCATGGGTATATGTGTAAAGGGCCATATCGGTGGACTGAACTGCAGAATGCCAGAATAAGGGGGAGATAGCTAATCCTATCGAAGACTACGCTTCTGGCAGCCTCCGTCTTGCAGCATGTAGAAGAGATTAGACTGAAGACCTCCAAGTAGCATCGTATAGCATAATCCTAACCGATGATCCTCCCCTCGTCGCCCTGTGAGAGAGCGATCACCGGTTGTATCTGGCACATGAAAGGGTGTGTTTATTAAGTATCCGGTTCTAGTTGTCATAAGGTCAAGGTACAACTCCAAGTCGTCCTGTTACCGAAGATCACGGCTATTCGAATAGATTAACTTCCCTGCAGGGGTGCACCACATACCCCAACACGCTTGATCCCATTTGGCCGGACACACTTTTCAGGGTCATACCCGACCGCGAAAGATCAACACGTCGCAGCCCCGCCTAGGCACAACAGAGAGGTCAGCACGCCGGTCTAAACCTAAGCGCACAGGGGTCTGGGCCCATCGCCCTTAGCACACCTGCATGTTGCGAACGCGGCCGGAAGCAGAACTAGCCCCCTTAATACAAGAGCAGGCTTACGTTCCAATCCGGTGCGCGCCGCTCAGTCGCTGACGTCACAAAGGCTTGGGCTGATACCACGACGCTGAGATACCCATAACTACTCCTGCGTAGATGGTTAGTGCGTATAGACCAAACGGCCAGACTCAGATCAAATACCCAGATCTCGTTAAGCGTGTTAAGTATCCGCGAACGCCGACCAGGGCCAGGCCCACCTCTCTCCTAGGTGGCCTCAACCTGCCCTGTCGCTCCGCCACAAAGTAACAGTCGGGGGCCGTCGGGAACCCAGGCCCACCTCTACAGGGATGGAGCCACCTGCCCCTTTAGCCCCCATCTCCGAACAGTATCACAGGTAATGTAACAGTGTAAAGTATATAGTATATGCCCGTGATCACCTCCCGAAGTGATTACGGCCCAGTAGTATAGCATGGCAGACGGACAAGAGTGTAGGGCCACTGATGGAACACTAGCATCCTATACTAAGCAGTAGGATAGCAGGTAAAGGTAACAACAGTAGTAGCAAGGACAGGCTAAGCAGCAGTATAGGATTAACTGAAAGTAGTAACATGCTACACTACTTTAATGCAAGCAGTATAGAGAAGAATAGGCGATATCTGGTGATCAAGGGGGGGGGGCTTTCCTGGTTGCTCTGGCAAGAGAGAGGGGTCGTCAACACCGTAGTCGTACTTGGTAGCAGCGGCGTCGGTCTTGGTGTCTAGCGAGAGAAGAGGGGGAAGAAACAATAAATACTTAAGCAAACAGATGCATAGCGATGCATGACATGACAAGTATCGGTGCTAGGGTGCCCTAACGCGGTATGAGGCGATACCGGTGAAAGGGGGGGAACATCCGGGAAAGTATCCCCGATGTTTCGCGTTTTCGGGCAAAGGAGCCGGAGGGGGAAAGTTGCGAGTTTGATATGTTAGGGTTGCGTGGCGGACGAATGCTGCGTATCTGGGTTCGTCTCGTCGTTCTGAGCAACTTTCATGTACAAAGTATTTTGATCCGAGTTACGGTTTATTTTCTATGATTTATCAAAGTTTTATGTATTTCTAAAATTTATTTAATTAATTAAATCGAACATTATCCAGAATAGTGAAAGGTGATGTCAGCATGACATCACCATGACATCAGCAGGTCAAACTCAGTTGACTAGAGTCAAACATAACCAGTGGGTCCAGTGGGACCCACCTGTCATTGAGACAAAGGTTAAATAGGATTTGTTTAAACTAAATAGGATTATTTAAGTGTGGGCCTCATTAGTCAGTGACAGATTAGTGTTTTAATTAGCAAGTTAATTAATCAGGATTAATTAACTAATTAACTAATTATTTTTAGTTATTTATATATATATATATATTTTAAATCTCTTTTTTTGTTAAAATGTTCTGGGCGTGGGGGCCCTTGATCAATGGCCCTGGCTGGCCTAGCGGGCGCTGGGCGATCGGGTTAGTGGGCGGGCGCCCGTGGAGGCCGGACCTGGGCACGCACGGCACCAGGGGGCTCGGGATCCACAGCTGGGCGCGGCCTCCGGCGAGGCCACCGGTCAGCGCAGAATGGAGGGGGGGACCGCGGCCAGCGGCAGGAGCCCCGAACGCCGTGGAGCGACGAGGGCGGCGTCAGGGCGTGGCCGGGCGGAGGCGGGGTTGGCACGGCTGCGCGCGGACAGCAGCCGCAACAACAACGTGGCGAGGGCAGTGGCTGGGCACGGGCGGCCAACGCGGTGACGGCAGCGCATGGAGTGTGGGCGCAGGGAGGTGGCCAGCGCGCGACAACGGGTCACAGGTGCGGCAACCACGAGCTCCTCGGGAGCTCGGGCGCGACGGCGGGGGCGACCTACGGCGACAGGAGGGAAAGGAGATGGGGAAAAAGGAGGAGGGGGCCTCACCGGGCCCTGTAGGTGTGCAATAGTGTGCGCGAGGAGGAGTCGGGGAGGCGCCGGAGCTCGAGGCGGCGGCGGTCGACGACGGGACGGCGACGGGGTGGCGATGACGACTGGCGACGGTGTCGGTTCGACGACGAGGCGAGGTCGCGGTCAGGCAGGTGTTGCGCAAAGGAGAGGAGTGCGAGGAGGAGTCCAGGAGGCGAGCATCGACGCAACGGGGTCGACAACGGCGGGCGTCAGGGCGGCGCGGTCGCCAGGTCTGTGCCCCCGATCTCGATCCAGATCGGGGGGAGGGAGAGAGTAGCGTGGGGAGAGTGGGTTAGGGATCGGGGAGTGGGGGGTTAGTGGGGTTATAGGCCGAGGTGTGGGCCGGCCTGGGGTTGGCCTGGTGGGATGGCCAACTGGGCCACGAGGCCCACTTGGGGAGGGGGGTTTCTGTTTTTCCCTTTCCATTTCTTTTATTTTGGAAAAACGGGATAGCTACTGTTTTGGATGAAAACAAGGCATCAAAAGAGACCTTTGTTGAATGTGAAATTTAGCAAATAATTCAGGTACAACATTGTAGTGTTGCCTAAAAAGTTTCAGGGCTAATGGAATTGTTCAAGCATTTTTAGAAATTGGAAAGGTTAATAAATATGTTGTTGGACCACTAAATACAATTCCATGGGCACTTGGAAATCCAAAAGAGGTCGGTTCCAATATGAAAATTATCCAGGGATTCTTTGCCACACATTGAACATTTTAGCTATCATGTTTCGCAAATTTGAAATTTTGACTTAAATTTTTGAGTTCGAATGAGAACAGAGATTTGGATCAGGTGAGGATTAGCAACAATAGGAGTGATGACCTGGCACAATTAGCAGAGGTTACTGTAGCTTAGTTACCCGGGCATCACAGTCGGTCTACTTGTCGCGGACGTGATGCCTATATACATGATCATACCTAGATATTCTCATAACTATGCTCAGTTCTATCAATTGCTCGACAGTAATTTGTTCACCCACCGTAATACTTATGCTATCTTGAGAGAAGCCACTAGTGAAACCTATGGCCCTCAGATCTATTTTCCATCATATTAATCTCCCGACAACCAGCTATTTCTGGCACCGTTTATTTTACTTTCTTTACTTTCAATATTTATTATAAAAATACAAAAATAATATCTTATCATCTCTATCAGATCTCACTTTCGCAAGTGGCAGTGAAGAGATTGCCAACCCCTTTATCGCGTTGGTTGCGAGGTTCTTGTTTGTTTGTGTAGGTACGAGGGACTTGCGTGCGGCCTCCTACTGGATTGATACCTTGGTTCTCAAAAACTGTGGGAAATACTTACGCTACTTTGCTGCATCACCCTTTCCTCTTCAAGGGAAAACCAACGCATGCTCAAGAGGTAGCAAGAAGGATTTCTGGCGCCGTTGCCGGGGAGTCTACGCACAAGTCAAGACATACCAAGTACCCATCACAAACTCTTATCCCTCGCATTACATTATTTGCCATTTGCCTCTCGTTTTTCTCCCCCCCCCCACTTCACCCTTGCCGTTTTATTCGCCCTTTTTCTGTTCGTCTTTTCGTTTGCCTTGATGTCTTACTTGGCTTGTTTGCTCGTTTGGTTGGAATAGTTGTTTATTTATTGATAAACAGAGAATCTAAGATCTATGGATCCTCATCCGCTTGCTAATATTTTTAAGAGATCCAATTATGATGAACCAATTGCTAGTGAGTTTTGTGCACTAGATTATCTTTATGAAGTTTTGCTTGAAATTCATGAATCTGAAAATTGTGATGAAGAAATTTATGAAGAGATTCATGATGGCTCCTTGAATAAAAAGCATGATTGCAATGATTTTACTATAAATTCTATTGATATCAATCGTGCTAATAATATGCAAAACCCTAAGCTTGGGGATGCTAGTTTTGCTATGTCTACTACTTGTTGCAATGATCATGATTGGGGTGACTCTTCTTATGATCTTGAAAATTTATTTAAGCCCAATGATGAATATGATATTGATAATAGTGTTTGCAATAATATTGAAAGTGGGTTTGGAAGAGTGTCAACTTTAGATCCCACATATTGGAGAATGTTCAATCTTATGTTTTTTTGATAAAAGTGGGTTTGGAGAGGTCATGACTTTAGTTAATGTTAATCCCACTATTTTGGAAGAGTGTCAACTTTGCATGCATGTGGATCATGTTGAGAATATTTTATGTGATAGCTATTTTGTTGAATTTTCTTATTATCCTACATTTAATTATTATGAGAGAGGAAAATATGGTTGTAGAAATTTTCATGTTACTAAATTACCGCTCGTTATGTTGAGATTGCTATTGTTTCTTTCCTCTTCCTTGCATATGCTAGTTCTGGCTTGCCTTGATAATTTGTTTACCTAGAATATGCCTATGCATAGGAAGTATGCTAGACTTAGATGTCATTTTCACATGTTTTATGATGCTCTCTTTGTGTTTCAATTACTATCTTTTATGTGAGCATCATCAAAATCTCGATGCCTAGCTAAAAAGGCTTTAAAGAAAAGTGCTTGTTGGGAGACAACCCAATATATATCCTTTCTGTTATTGAATAAATATTTGATCTAGCCTCTATTTAGATGTGTTTTTATGTTTTAACTAGTGTTTGTGCCAAGTGAAACCTATAGGATCTTATTGGATAGTAATTATTTGATCTTGCTGGAAAAAACAGAAACTTTCTGTTCACGAAAACAATTGTTTAAAATCACCAGAACATGATAAAATACTGATTCCAATTGCAGTAGATCAATAAAAAAATTATTTGGATTTCCTATTTTGGTAGAACTTTTGGAGTTTCAGAAGTTTTCGTTAGTTACAGATTACTACAGACTGTTCTGCTTTTGACAGATTCTGTTTTGTGTGTGTTGTTTGCTTATTTTGATGAATCTATGGCTAGTAATGGAGCTTATGAACCATAGATAAGTTGGAATACAGTAGGTTTAACACCAATATAAATAAAGAATGAGTTCATTAAAGTACCTTGAAGTGGTGTTTTGTTTTCTTTCGCTAACGGAGCTCACGAGATTTTCTGTTGAGTTTGGTGTTGTGAATTTTTCAAGTTTTGGGTAAAGATTTGATGGATTATGGAACAAGGAGTGGAAAGAGCCTAAGCTTGGGGATGCCCAAGGCACCCCAAGGTAAAATCCAAGGACAACCAAAAGCCTAATCTTGGGGATGCCCCAGAAGGCATCCCCTCTTTCGTCTTCGTCCATCGGTAACTTTACTTGGAGATATATTTTTATTCACCACATGATATGTGTTTTGCTTGGAGAGTCTTGTATAATTTGAGTCTTTGCTTTTTAGTTTACCACAATAATCCTTGCTGTACACACCTTTTGAGAGAGACACAAATGATTCGGAATTTATTAAAATACTCTATGTGCTTCACTTATATCTTTTGAATTAGATAGTTTTGCTCTAGTGCTTCACTTATATCTTTTAGAGCACGGTGGTGGTTTTATTGATCTCTCATGCTTCACTTATATTATTTTGAGAGTCCTTTAGAGCAGCATGGTAATTTGCTTTGGTTATAAAAACTTTTAAAGTGCATTAAAAACTAAGAGAAGTTTGATACTTGATAGTTGTTTTGAGATATAAAGGTGGTAATATTAAAGTTGTGCTAGTTGAGTAATTGTGAAATTGAGGAATACTTGTGTTGAAGTTTGCAAGTCCCGTAGCATGCACGTATGGTAAACGTTGTGTGACAAATTTGAAGCATAAGGTGTTCTTTGATTGCTTTCCTTATGAGTGGCGTTCGGGGATGAGCGATGGTCTTTTCCTACCAATCTATCCCCCTAGGAGCATGCGCGTAATGCTTGGTTTGATGCCTTGTAGATTTTTGCAATAAGTATGTGAGTTACTTATGACTAATGTTGAGTCCATGGATTATACGCACTCTTACCCTTCCATCATTGCTAGCCTCTTCGGTACCGTGCATTGCCCTTTCTCACCTCGAGAGTTGGTGCAAACTTCGCCGGCGCATCCAAACCCCGTGATATGATACGCTCTATCACACATAAACCTCCTTATATCTTCCTCAAAACAGACACCATACCTACCTATTATGGCTTTTCCATAGCCATTCCGAGATATATTGCCATGCAACTTTCCACCGTTCCGTTTATTATGACACGTCTCGTCATTGTCATATTGCCTTGCATGATCATGTAGTTGACATCGTATTTGTGGCAAAGCCACCATGCATATTATTTAATACATGTCACTCTTGATTCATTGCATATCCCGGTACACCGCCGGAGGCGTTCACATAGTCATATTTGTTCTAATTATTGAGTTGTAAGTAAATAAAAGTGTGATGATCATCATTATTAGAGCATTGTCTCAAGTGAGGAAAGGATGATGGCGACTATGATTCCCCCACAAGTCGGGATGAGACTCTGGACGAAAAAAAAGAAAAAAAGAAGAAAAAAGAGGCAAAAAGAGAAAAGGCCCAAATAAAAAAAAGGAGAAAACAAAAAATGAGAGAAAAAGAGAGAAGGGACAATGTTATTATCCTTTTTCCACACTTGTGCTCCAAAGTAGCACCATGATCTTCATGATAGAGAGAGTCTCCTATGTTGTCACTTTCATATACTAGTGGGAATTTTACATTATAGAACTTGGCTTGTATATTCCAATGATGGGCTTCCTCAAATGCCCTAGGTCTTCATGAGCAAGTAAGTTGGATGCACACCCACTTAGTTTTTTTTGTTGAGCTTTCATACATTTATAGCTCTAGTGCATCCGTTGCATGGCAATCCCTACTCCTTGCATTGACATCAATCGATGGGCATCTCCCTAGCCCGTTGGTTAGCCGCGTCAATGTGAGACTTTATCCTTTTTTGTCTCCTCACACAACCTCAATCATTATATTCTATTCCACCCATAGTGCTATGTCCATGGCTCACGCTCATATATTGCGTAAAAGTTGAAAGAGTTTGAAAAGATTAAGTATGAAACAATTGCTTCGCTTGTCATCGGGGTTGTGCATGATGAGAGCATTTTGTGTAACGAAAATGAAGCATGGCAAAACTATATGATTTTGTAGGTATAAGCTTTCTTTGGCTATGTTATTTCGATAAGACATAATTGCTTGGTTAGCATGATTGAAGTATTATTATTTTTATGTCAATATAAACTTTTATCTTGAATCTTTCGGATCTGAACATTCATGCCACAATAAATAAAATTACAATGAAGAATATACTAGAAAGCATTCCACATCAAAAATTCTATTTTTATCATTTACCTACTCGAGGACGAGCATGAATTAAGCTTGGGGATGCTTGATACGTCTCCAACGTATCTATAATTTTTGAATGTTCTATGCTATTATATATTCTATTTTGGATGTTTAATGGGTTTATTTATACACTTTTATATCATTTTTGGGACTAACCTATTAACCCAAGGCCCGGTGCAAATTGCTGTTTTTTTGCCTATTTCCGTGTTTCGCAGAAAAGGAATATCAAACGGAGTCCAAACGGAATAAAACCTTCGGGAACATGATTTTTGGAACAAACATGATCCAGAGGACTTGCAGTGGACGTCAAGTAATCAACGAGGAAGCCACGAGGCAGGGGGGGCGCCCTCCACCCTCGTGGGCCCCTTGTGGCTCCACCGACCTACTTATTCCTCCTATATATACCTACGTACCTCGAAACCATCCGGGAGCACCATGAAAAATTATTTCCACCGCCGTAACCTTCTGTACCCGTGATATCCCATCTTGGGGCCTTTTCCGGCGCTCCGCCGGAGGGGGCATCGATCACAGAGGGCTTCTACATCAACGCCATAGCCTCTCCGATGACGTGTGAGTAGTTTACCTCAGACCTTCGGGTCCATAGTTATTAGCTAGATGGCTTCTTCTCTCTCTTTGGATCTCAATACAAAGTTCTCCTCGATCTTCTTGGAGATCTATTCGATGTAACTCTTTTTGCGGTGTCTTTGTCGAGATCCGATGAATTGTGGGTTTATGATCAAGATTATCTATGAATAATATTTGAATTTCCTCTGAATTCTTTAATGTATGATTGGTTATCTTTGAAAGTCTCTTCGAATTATCAGTTTGGTTTGGCGTACTAGATTGATCTTTCTTGCAATGGGAGAAGTGCTTAGCTTTGGGTTCAATCTTGCGTTGCTCGATCCTAGTGACAGAAGGGGAAACGACACGTATTGTATTGTTGCCATCGAGGATAAAAAGATGGGGTTTATATCATATTGCTTGAGTTTATCCCTCTACATCATGTCATCTTGCTTAATGCGTTACTCCGTTCTTATGAACTTAATACTCTAGATGCATGCTGGATAGCGGTCGATGTGTGGAGTAATAGTAGTAGATGCAGGCAGGAGTCAGTCTACTTGTCGCGGATGTGATGCCTATATACATGATCAGGCCTAGATATTCTCATAACTTTGCTCAGTTCTATCAATTGCTCGACAGTAATTTGTTCACCTACCATGATACTTATGCTATCTTGAGAGAAGCCACTAGTGAAACCTATGGCCTCTGGATCTATTTTCCATCATATTAATCTCCCGACAACCAGCTATTTCTGGCACCGTTTATTTTACTTTCTTTACTTTCAATCTTTATTATAAAAATACCAAAAATATTATCTTATCATCTCTATCAGATCTCACATTCACAAGTGGCCGTGATGGGATTGACAACCCCTTTATCACATTGGTTGCGAGGTTCTTGTTTGTTTGTGTAGGTACGAGGACTTGCGTGTGGCCTCCTACTGGATTGATACCTTGGTTTTCAAAAACTAAGGGAAATACTTACGCTACTTTGTTGCATCACCCTTTCCTCTTCAAGGGAAAACCAACGCATGTTCAAGAGGTACCATGCCTGAAGACAACCACTGCGTGCATGTGGCCCAAACATATGTATGGAAGTGTTATGTGGTGTTTGAATACAATGCACACCATTGATGTGGCACCATGCTTTTGGAACTGGGAAGTCCCCACACGGAGCGAGGGTTCACGACGCGTATAGTGTGTGTCTGTGTCTATATATATACTTTGGTTCATGCTGTGAGATCACATAATATACTTTGAGAGCATGTGAAGAAATTTGTGCATTGTATTCAAAAAACTGGACATCCCCTTCTCCCCTCTTCGACGCGTACTATATACTCCTACTGTAACACAAACCAAAAATAAACCTGCTTGTTGGTCAACTTAACCTCTCTTGTTGGGTCAAAGTTACGGAGGACGACCTCGCAGGCCCATAGATGGAAGCATCACACATGAGTGACTGTCCTATATGACGCATAGTATATGTTGCCCCCACCCTCTTCGACGAGTAATACACACACACACATACATACACACACACACACACACACTCCTACCGTACATCACATAAACAAAAAATGACCATCCTTGTTGATCAAATTAACCTCTCTCGCAATAGGTCATAGTGATGGAGGACGACCTTGCAGGCCACAGAGAGCGTCACACGTAGTCCTGGCCATGGGCAGCCGGCCCGGACGGGCCGGCCCGAAAAAGCCCGACTCGACCCGAAAAAGCCCGATCTGGCCCGGCCCGGCCCGACGCTGCTCCCAGGCCGGGCTCGGGCCTAGATTTTGAGCCCGATGGCCAGGCCGGGCTGGGCCCGGGCCCGTCGTTTTTGCGCTTTTATGAAGGGGCCCGGCAGGCTTTTACACATTCAGCCCGGGCTTCGGCCCAAAAACCAGGCCCGATGACCGAGCCAGGTCAGGCCCTGGCCTAGGTTTTTTGCCTCGGGCTTGGCTAGGCCTGGCCCGAAGCCCGGACCGGCCTGAGGTTTGGCCAGGTATAGTCACACGCGAGTGAGTGTTCTAGGACCACCACGTGCATGTGTCCCAAATATGCATGTCAAACTTTTTCTGCAGCAAACATGCGACCAAAGGAGTGTAGTGTTCAAAATTGAAAAGAAAAACAGAGATCATTTGTCTGTTTTTATACATTGATTGATTTCCTAGGGATTTAATGCGCAAAAATCAAATTTGAGCTACATGAGACCCGTGATAATGCACCAAAATGGATTGGAAAACCATATGTGTACGTGTCCCTGGGCACATGTTTAGTCCCCATGCAAGAAATTTCAAACATCAAGAATCTTGATTTTTAAATCCAGTCCCACATGCGTAAGAAATTTTGCATAATAATAACTTAAAACGATGAAGCACAACTGCTTAAACTCCTCGCATGTTTCAAATAGAATACATGCTAGATTTCATGTGTAATCTTATCAATTAAATAAATGGTTGTATGATTCTCCCATAAAAAACTTTGATAATTTTGCAACACCACAACAAGCAATTGGTATGTATTTTCTACCTTTTGTTGACATTATCGCATAACAGAGCAATCTAGATGGTCAAATATTTTTCAAATCTTAGTATACCTCTGATCCAAGCTCTTCCTGCTCTGCAACTTTCTTGAGTGTATCATGGATCTCTGGAATCATTCCATTCGATTCGCACAAGCAGATGTGCATGCCGCCATCCAAAGGTTAAAACTTTAATCCTTGTAACCATCGATCGTGTACCCTGAACGCTGAATGTCCATCTTGTGACCATTATTGTTCTTCTGCTCCTTATTTAGTGCTTTGACAAGCCTACAAATTGAATACACTCACCTATATTCTACCAGCACAATGAATACACTCAACTTTATTCCAGTGGCATACTCAATATCAATAATGTCCTACAATGACAAAAGCATTTTATAAACTATGTTTTGGGCATGTGTAAGATAATAAATGAAACAAGGTATCAAGGAGGTATCATAACCTGAATTTGTCTGGTTACTCCTTAAGTTAGTATGAAAGTTCTTCTTCGTCAAAAAGGTTGTCAGGATTAACCACACCAAGAGGAAGGCCACAAACTCTGTAATTTGGGGAGATCTCCGCTGAACATACATACTTAGGTATCCATGGTAGGGAGCAACAGTGTGCCAGTGGCAACCATAATAAGGGTTACATTTGGATCATTCTCGCGTAGGAGCATTACTGGGACCTGATCACACAAGAACTACCATGTTGGCGCTGCGCCTATCATTTTTCGGTAAAATGGTAGAATTTTCTGTAACTATATGAAGTCATAATGCAGTCGTATAGAATAACTTGAAAAGCTGAACTAAATGTCATTTTGAATTTGTAGTAGGGTCATGCAATGCCATATGTCATGGACATGCACACAAATCTAATCTTTACATGAACCCTTAATCATGCAATGAGGCTTCTAACGGTAGAGGGCACCCAATTTAATTTATGTGGACAAAGAAGAACCATAATGTTTTTTGAATGGGTACAACAAACAGACCATCGTCTGATTCTATTTCTTACTATTAATTTGGCTCAAGTAATTTGTGAATCAGGCTTCAAACGAGTATACTGAAGAAGTGATGGCATAAATGCTACATGTATATTAATTCAAACAACAATGATTAGAATGACAAGATTTAATAGAGAACAAATTTAAGCTAGAAATTTTTATTTTTCGCTTTCTTAGAGGATTAACTAATTCCAGTATAGTCATGGACTGTGACGGAATCCGAAAACATGTATGTCAGAAAGCACCTAGAGCTTGGAATCAAAACAAGGATCGGAGAGGTGCTTCCTGATGTCTCGGGAGATTATGCTTGATGAGTACCTGAGCCGCAATCCCACTTGGCTTGTCAAAGATATGCACCTTGAATTCCTTTGATCTGACGATCATTATATGGGAAAGCACTTCAGAAAATGTAGTAGCAGTTTTGGTGCTCTCACTCAGTGAAAGCCGAGTGACTTTTTATATTTTCTAAGCCCAATGCTACCAAAAAATGCAAGAGCTGCAAGTGCAGGAGCTTAGAAATGCACAATCATGATGCTGCCACTATACCTTGAAAGAGAAACTTCAACTTTTCCATAGTGTGCCAACATTTAGGCTAAACCAAACCATAATGAAGGCTATACTAAGATAAAATATGTGGATTTTATTGGAAATATATTGTGTAAATAGCAGCTGTTTTTATTGTTAGGATGGGCAAGCCCACCATCAAAGGAAGCACATCACCACACTAACAATATTTTTGACAATATAGATCCTAGTATAGTAGTGGTTGTTGGATGGCACAACCCATTCCATTATTCAGTGTATACTGTAATAATCATCTTCGTCACATTTCCAATACCATTTAGAAGTCCCTCCTGGCTGCATTTGGAAAAGGTCAAATCTTTCATGATATGCTTAAGGCAATATTTAAATTGGAAGGTTATGCTGGAATCAAATCAAATCACATACGTGTTGGACCAAGGTAGCACCCAAGATGCCACTACAGGATGATGCGTAGAACATACAGATGTTCAGACAATTTTAATTTTATGTGTATCCAATTGAAGATCCAAGTCAGATCACTGGCATTTACTTGGTTACATATTCCAATCTCTCAACAAATGGTGTGAACACAAAGAGAGAACGCATCCTTGCTATGAAGTATTTGAAAATAGCAAATTGAGGACATAGAAAGCACTGTCTTGCTGCCGCTACTAAACGTGACATAGAATGCATAAGAAGAAACGGATGCTTGTGCTATGAAAGATTCAGAAGTACCACTAAATATATAGAAAAAATAAAACATGAAAGGGCAAGTCATACTGCACAACTCTATTGTATACTGGAAATTAATTTATATTTGTCATTACTGTGGTTTTGGGAGAGGTAGTGAAGCGTGATGGCAAAGGGCCTGAAGCGCAGGAGCACGTTGATATTGGCCTTGAAGATGATGATGTGACTGCGTTTGCTCGTGGGGGTAATAATATGTCTTACAACACAATGAAGTTTCTCATAAAAATATACACGATGAAGTGCAAGCAGGCTCTGACCATGATTCTGGCAGCATCGGAGGAGGACCATCAAAACTTTGAGGCACACCGCACACGGGGCCATCATCGACGCCCGGATGGCCATGACCTTGCATGCCGACTGGGAGTTGATCCCTCTCCCTCTCCCTCTCCATCAACCCCTTCCTGGCCTCTATCATGGCGTCCAAAAGCATCTCAATTTACACCAATTCAAAGCAATTGAACAATTAAGAGCAAGAAGCGTCAAGTGGTCAAGACCAACACCACCTGAACACAACCCAAATACTTCCAGAAGAAGAGAAAATTGGGGGCAAAAAATCGCAGGTGGGTTTGGATTTCGGCGCACCATTGGAGAAGACTCATCCACCCCCGCGAGTGCCCGCGTCTTCCTGGTCGGAGGAACCGTGTTGGTCACCATCTCCTCCTTACCCTCCTAGAGTCCTCGATCATCCTTCTCCGCCGCCTCCCCCATCTGCACAAATCCTAACCTATACGAATCAAGAGTAGGCACCTGTTTGTTCAGAAATCCGTGACGAAGCACCATCATACCTCTAGCGTGAGATGAACGGATATGGACCAAGATCTTGCTGACGACATGGGGAATTAACTAGTTTAAGGGTGGCTCAACTCTCTTCAACAACTCGCCCCCACCGTCCTCACCTTTTGGATAGCCTCTCCATCTCTCTCTTGAGGTGACGACAATGGCGGTCAGTTTGGGAGACATGAGGGGTAGGGACGTAGGGTTCAGGGAGGGGAGGGAGAGGACGGGGGCATATCTGGACCGTTCTTTGGGGATCAGATGTTAACTCATACCAGCAAAGGAGGGCCCTCCGATTTTGTGCCAGGAATAGCGGCCCACGCCACCGGAGCAAGAAGCACATCGGACGTCCAAGAATGATCGGGATGAGCGATTTGACGGCCAAAATCAATGATGGCCTAAGAGAGCTCCTAGGGTGCACAGTTATAATGTTTCTAAATGATCCAAGTATGGAAAGTATGTTACCTCATGCCTTTCCCTCATATAAAATTGCAATAATGATTATCGTTCTAGTTATCGATTGCCTAGGGACAAATAACTTTCTTGTGTGACAAAAGATTTCTACTAAACAACTAACTTTTAACATCTTGCAAATTATTCGTAGTTTTATTCTCGCGAAGTATTTCTAGTTTTATTCTTGTTGTAGGTAAATCAAACGCTAAGTATGCGTAGAGTTGTATCGGTGGTCGATTAAACTTGAGGAGATATTTGTTCTATCTTTAGCTCCTCGTTGGGTTCGACACTCCATAATTGATCCGCTATACTTGTTGGTTATCAAGACCTTTTTCTGGCGGCGTTGCCGGGGAGCAATAGCGTGGGGTGAATATTCTTGTGTATGCTTGTTTGCTTCATCACTAAGTAGTTTTTATTTTCAGTTCTAATTTGTTTTATATCTTAGTTATGGATATGGAACACAAAATACAAAAAAAGAATAGTTGTACTTGCTACTCATGAAGATGGAAACACTATTTTGATAATTCCGAAAAAACCCTGTTCCACCTGATAATGGGGGACACATTGGATCAACGTGAATACTTTAAGGATTATCGCTTGACTAAAAAACAGAAACTCTTATGGGATTAAATTGAATTGTTGGACCGCGGCGCGCAAGATCGAAGACGAAGAGGTGGGGCGATTGGCGTCAAGGGCTTTCCGTCCCAGTGAGAAACAGAAGGGGTTGTGTGAAAAGTTAGCGTCAAGTGCCTACAGAAGCATCCAACGCTCCAGTCTGCAAGTTTCCTGATTTTCACTGATAGTTGGTTTTCACTTGATACGTTGCCGAGCTAAAAATCGGATTGGAAGTGGGGACGTGGATCGATCGATGGGGTAAGGACGAACGAAACGAGGTACAAACTCCCCCTTTATTAGGAGTAGAAGAGAAAAGAGCCAAAATACATATTCAATTTGTCAGCAGATCCAATAAAATAACGGCAAACCATCAAAGCCATGAAATACTATCAATCAAAGATACCCTCTGTTCCTACGTCTTTCTAGAGATTTCTATATAAGCTACATACGAATATATAGACACATTTTAAAGTGTATGTTCACTCATTTCGCTCCTATATAGTCCATATTAGAATCTCTATAAAAACGACGCATATTTAGAAACAGAGGAAGTTTTTGTTTTCAACATGTGATATATTATTATCAAGATAATGTCTAATACATAAGTCTTTTGCTCTCAAGATATAAAAAGACCAAAAAGCAAACACACACACACACACATACACGAATTTGAGCAACATCCGAACACCAGATAGATCAACTCTTTGCAGCACTGTCACCATGTATAATTGATGGATCAGTCTCTTCTGTACTTCCCTTCCGGCCCAATTTATTTTGAAGGAGGATCACCGAAGCCAGCGTAGACACTATAAAGAGTGCGCGCGATGCTAAGCAAGGTTGGTCAGGAAGACGACCGACGTGCCGGATCATGTGCGGGTACTTGTCCAGGATTAGGATACAAAGTTTGTTCCTCTCTTCCACTGTCTTTCGGATGTTTTCCGGCACCGTCAATGGGTCGACGCAGAGCAATGCCTCCAGCTGCTCCTCTCTGCTCATAGCAGCCCAACGTAGATAGTCCGGATGACACTGTGTTTGCGGGGCAATGCATGTCATAAACGCGTGCGCATTAATAAGTTGCTTATGCATATTAGGGCATGTACAATGGTTGATAAGATAGTCTTATCTTAAGTCTTGCATGTAATTTAAAGAAGACAAAAAAATATATCTACAATGGGTCATATCTTAGCCTTATCTTAAATAACTAGTTATTTCTAAAAATATGGTGAGATAAATTGTGCTAAGAGATCACCTCTTGTCTTCTCTTAAATAAGAGAAAATAAGCCTTTTCTTATGATTTCTCTCTCCTCCACCTCATCATTTGCCCTACATGGCATTGCTAAGATAGAACCATTGTACACGCCCTTATTACCATACGTTATTAGTAGGAAACTAGTATCAATTAGCCAAAATTCCCAGGGAATATGGAATCGATGGTGCTATTTTTATGGGGATTCTTTTTGTCCCTGTAGGATCCCTATTCATGATTAGGGCGTGTAATTTTGTTCAAGTAAAATCGGGCTAGGGCTAGCTATACACAATTGGCAGTTAAGTGAGAGATAGATCGGGCGAGATGGATGTGATAGGGCTATATATATATACCTTGGCAGCAACCTCGCACGTGTCGATGAATCGATGTCGCCCCTCCGCCGCAGCAGAAGAAGAGGTGGCTTGTCGCCCCTGCTGGAGGGCAGCGCGATTGCCGAGCATCATCCTCGCCGCGTGTCGAAGCACCGCCGCCATGGCAGGGCCGGTGATCCAAATCTGTCTCGTTACGTAGGTGCTTGCGTTGGAGAGAGATAATAATAGACCGAGGGCAAATCTAGAGAGGCTTATATAGATGGATATAGGCATAGTTTGGAATTGAACACAATTCCCCGGCCGTGTCCAGCCCCAGCCCGACTCGGCCATGGAAACAACAAACCGTCGACTCCCACACACACACACAAAAAAAAAACCGTCGACTCGGCCACGGAAACGACCACTTGGAAGCCGACACGTACAAATTCGCAGCCCTTTTCCGCTTTGATTTTTTTTCCCACCGGATTTTTAGCCAACAGTCCATCGGGGTTTGGCCCACAATATATGACGCTGATCACGCTCTCTTCCTCCTCAAAATAACCAAGATCCCATGATTAACTCAAAAAAAAAAACAAGATCCCATGAGATTTGGAAAGGATCCACTCATAAACGTGCGCGAGAGACAGAGGGGCCAAAAATAGCGCCGCTTCCTACCAGACCTCCCGATACGTCCGGCCCTGCCCGCCACGCCGTGTTATACTCTACCGTCTCCCAAGCATCACACGAGTACGCTGTACGCCGCATCCCCATGGCCTTGCAGAGCCGGCCACTACGACAGATTCATTGCTCATCGTTTTTCCTCCTGTCCCTGGCGGCTGGAACCCTAGCCGCCGCCAGGAGACCCAATCTTCCAGCACCGTCCTCCGGCGGCTCCCCTCCGCCGGCGACTTCGGTCATCGGTGGTGAGGGGGTCGCCGGATCCACGCGTGTGGATTGTTTTTACTTCCTCGCAGTTTAGATTTTTAGGCTATTCATTTTCTTTGTTTCGGCGGCGACGATGACAGCGCTGAATAAAGATTCTTCGGATCCTTCCTTGACAAGGCTATTGGTCCTATGGTTGGGGATGGATTTGGAAACCAGTCTGTTCAAGCAAGGATGATGTGGCGGCGGCGACATCCTCGTGGTGGACCTGTGTCCTCGGGCTCCGCCGTTGCGGCAGCGTTTACTCCAGCGTCGGCGCGGAGCTTGGGAAGTAGTTCAAGAGCGGATGCAGATTGTGGTCTGCATCGACGACATCTGGAAGACGGAACATGTGCTGGGTTCGTGGTTCGTGGATGGCAGGTATGGTTTCCTTCCACGACGTCTTAGTCGCGGTGGGGTGTCAGATCTGGAGTTCGATGGCGTGTCCGGGGTGTTGCCCCGGTCTGATTCGTTCAACGGTAAGGGCTTCACTTTTGGTGAGCCACCTTGGAGGTCCGCAAAGCTGCATATCAGCGATGGAGCCGCGTCGAGCTCGGGTGAGGAGGTGATCCATCATTCTCTTCTTCGGTGGCTGTTGTCGTGGTGCCGGAGGCAGGTGATGGGCGTTGGTGTCAAGCTCAGAGATGTTCTGTTATCTTTTCAGTTTTGTCATGCCGGTCCTTACGTGACTTGTACTTTAATCTTTATGATATGAATGAGACACGTATTAGCATGCAAAAAAAGAGCCGACCACTACGATCTCAATCTGTTTTTTTCCTCCGAAAAACCTGGCGCTCTCGTTTGGAGGCGACTAGGGTTTGAGGGTGGATCCTGGCGGCGCACGCCGATCTCCATCGGTGGGGCGACAGTGAGACTGATCGAGGGATGTCAGCGTCCACGGATCGCAGCAGGGAGGAAAGGCCCTTGTTGCCAGGGGCGGCTAGGGCAAAGTTAGCGGAGGCCATGGGAAAGCTTGAGATCTCAGAAGAGGAGGCTACACCGCTGGTGCTCGACGATCATGAGGAAGAAGTCAGGGAGAAGTGGATGTTGGCTGGGAAGGTCCTTCACCGAAACACTCTCCATATCCAAACTATCTCCAATGCACTTCATCTGGCATGGGGCAACCCTAAAGGGCTGCTCTTTAATCCTGTTGGGGAAAACATGTTTGTGGCTGAATTTGCGACACAAAGAGACAGAGATTGTGTGTGGGAAGGAGCTCCATGGCATGTGAGTAAAAATGCAGTGATCCTTTCGGAGTTTGATGAATGCATGAGGCCGTCGGAGTTGAGGTTTGACAAGCTCCAGTTGTGGGCTAGGGTTATTAATCTCCCCTTTAATTTGAGGAATGATAAATGGAGCGCGGAGATTGCAAAGCAAATTGATGGGCAGGCTACTTCGGTGCAGTTTGATCAAGCAGCAGGATACCTAAGGGCAAGAGTGACTATTGATGTTGATAAACCCTTGAGGAGATGGATTTTGATTGAATCAAAGAGGCGAAAGTGTATGGGCCCGTATGACATACAATACGAGAATGTCCCTCATTTCTGTTTCTCATGTGGATGGCTGAGCCATTCAGATCTTCATTGTCCAACGCCGGGTGTCAGAGATGCAAATGGCGAACTGCCATTTGGGAAGGGTTTGCGTGCCCCTGAAGAGTGGAGGAAAACAACATCGAGTGAGAGTTCGTCGAGGGAGCAGATAAGAACACAGAGTAACAGAGCTGAAACTCGCAACTCCACGTCGGCGACAGACAAAGGGACGGAGGTTAACTCTCCGGTAAAATCTAGAGATTATCAAAATAAGAGGAAAGGAGGACCTCATGGTCCCAAACAGGTGTACCGGAAGGTCGAGATGCCGCTGTTGATGAATTCTGAACATGTAGTAGATGAGGATGCTGACCCAAAGGGTTTAGTTAGCGGACAACTTTCAGAGAGAGGTTCAAACTCTGTGGATGGTGAGATCAGGGAACCAAAAAAGAAGAAACCAAAACCAACAAATTCGGATAGTTCGGCAGCGACTGCTAGACAGCCCTGCCGGGGACAATGAGTTGCCTCAGCTGGAACTGCCGGGGGCTTGGGAACCCCGGGGCAGTTCGTGAGCTTCGCAGCATTGTGAAGCAAGAAGGTCCCGGTCTCCTGTTTCTGATGGAGACCAAATTTCGGCAGTAAGAGTGGAAAGATTGCAGAGCCACCTTGGTTTTGCGGGTTGTTTCGCAGTAGACATCGTGGGTCTTAGTGGAGGGATCGGCTTGTTTTGGTCTCAAGACTTTGATGTTGAGCTAAAGAATTATAGTTCCTGTCATATTGATGTTATGGTCAGGCGAAAGGGTGGTGATGGGAGGACTTGGCGAGTGACATGGTTCTATGGAGCACCACGAGCCAAGGACAGGCATCATAGTTGGCGTTTTTTGAGGACACTGTTTGAGATCCAACATGAGGCTTGTATGTGCATTGGTGATTTCAATGAAACCTTATTTGGCTCAGAACACTTTTCTGTGTCACCACGTCCGGAATGGCAGATGCGGGCATTTCGGGAAGTGACGGATCATTGCTCACTCACGGGTCTCGAATGGTCGGGGTGGAGTATACTTGGGATAATAGGCAACCGAGAAGAGCGAATGTGAAAGCGCGGCTTGATAGGGACCATGGAAATCTGTCCTTCATAAATATGTTTGAATATATCAAGGTCATCATATTGTTGCAACAGAATCAGACCAGAGCTTTGTCTTTGTGGATGTCCGTGAGCATTTTGTTTCATCAGTTCCTAGAGGGCCGAAGCCTTTCAGGTATGAGGATGTTTGGCAGACGCACGTCGACTATGATAAGTTGGTTATTGACAATTGGCAGTGAGGTGCGGGAGGCCAGGGCTTACAGAGCATTGCTCAAGCTCTCAACGCGTTGCAAGGAAACTTGTCGGCGTGGGGGGCGCGGGAGTTTGGGTCCCTGTCGCGAAAAGTTCGTAAATTGCGTGAGAAACTTCCGTTGGCAGGGGGCCGACGGAGGAAGAGTGAGCAGTTACAAAACAACTGCGGCTGGCTCTGAAACAAGAAGAGATTTGGGTCAGGTAGAGATCTCGAGTCTCATGGCTCCATGAGGGTGATAGAAATACAGGCTATTCTCAGGCTCAAGCTGCTCAACGGAAGCGCATGAATAAAATTGAGCGTCTCGAGCGGGCAGATGGCTCAAAGTGTGCAGATGTGGAAGAGGATCGAGCTGAAGTTCAGGCTTTTTACCAAGCTTTGTACACATCGCAAGGATTCCAGCAAATGGATGAATTACTAGACTTTGTTCCTAATCGTGTTACGAACACTGTGAACCAGGAGCTGCAGAAACTATATACTGAGAAAGAAATTAAAGTTGCTCTGTTTCAAATGGCGCCATCAAAGTCACCAGGGGTGGATGGGTTTATTGTCGGTTTTATCAACACCATTGGAACTTGTTGAAAGATGACGTTGTACCGGTAGTTTTGGACTTTCTGAATGGAGGTGAGCTCCCGGAGGGTATGAATGATACTTCTATAACTTTGATCCCAAAGGTACGGTTCCCTCAGAAAATCTCTCAATACCGTCCAATATCTCTATGTCCGGTTTTGTATAAAATCGCAGCAAAGGCTATTGCCAATCGGGTCAGAGTTTGTTTGGATGAGATCATTGGAGAAGAACAAAGTGCTTTTGTCCCCGGCCTCTTGATCGCTGACAATGTTTTAATTGCCCATGAGAGTGTGCATGTTATGAAGCGAATGAAGAAAGGGGCAATGCAGTTTGTGCAGTGAAGTTGGACATGATGAGTGGCACTATCTTGAGGCAATCATGCTGCAGCTGGGTTTTGGTGCAGAGTTCGTGTGACTGATTTTGAAATGTGTGATTTCGGTCCGGTTTTCAGTACGTGTCAATGGTGAGCTGCTGCCTTTCTTCACTCCATCATCTGGATTGCGGCAAGGTGATCCATTATCATCATACTTGTTTCTACTTTGTGCTGAAGGTTTCACCTCTTTGCTGAATCATTTTGGTGGAACACAAGATGATAAAGGGATAAGGGTGAGTTATCGGTCTCCATGGATTAATCACTTATTATTTGCAGACAATAGTCTCATTTTTATGCAAGCTCAAGTGCAGAGTGCTCACCGTTTGAATGAAATCTTGCGGATCCATGGCAAGTGTTCGGGACAGGCAGTGAATAAGGATAAAAATTCAATCTATTTTAGTCCAAACACTTTGGCTCCGGTCCGGCAAGCTTTAAAGCAATTTCTTGGAATAAATGTGGAGGCATTCAGTGAGCGGTATTTGGCGCTGCCTACAGCTGTTGGGAGGATAACTAGTGGGACCTTTGATCATATTGGAGAAAGAATGAGGAGTAAACTCCAAGGGGGGTCCGAGAGAATGATCTCTTGTGCAGGAAGAGAGGTACGAATAAAATCTATAGCTCAAGCAATACCTACTTTCAGCATGAGTTGTTTCAAACTGACAAAGAAAGTTTGCTCGAGTTTGACCGCTTCTATGGCAAAGTATAGGTGGAGTAGCTCTCTCGATCGGTGTTCAACGCACTGGATGAGTTGGGAGGCTCTCGCACAACCAAAACTCAGAGGAGGGATGGGGTTCCCAGACTTGGAATTGTTCAATATAGCACTCCTTGGTAAACATGGTTGGAGGTTGATGACTGAACCAAACTCTCTGTGTTCTAGAGTGTTAAAAGGACGATACTTCCCTTCTTGTGATTTTATGCAAGCAAGTGCGCCCAAGACTTTTTCGGCGACTTGGCTAGCGATCATTGCTGGGAGGAAAGCTCTGAAGGCTGGGCTGGTCAAGCGTGTTGGCAGCGGTACAATGGTGTCTATTTGGGAAGATAAATGGATCCCGGAAACACTTACAATGACCCCTGTAGCCCGCCTGGGAGATGCACAAATCAGCTGGGTTGCTGATCTGATTGATGATGAGAATTGGACGTGGAAAGCTGATATTGTCAGGCAATCTTTTATACCTCCGGATGCTGAGGCAATCCTTAATATACCATTGAGAACGGGAGGTGGAGAAGATTTTATATCATGGGTGTTGCGAACGTAGTAATTTCAAAATTTTCCTATGCACACGCAAGATCATGGTGATGCATAGCAACGAGAGGGGAGAGTGTTGTCTATGTACCAACGCAGACCGACTGCGGAAGCGATCACACAACGTAGAGGAAGTAGTCGTACGTCTTCCCGATCCGACCGATCCAAGCACCGTTACTCCGGCACCTCCGAGTTCTTAGCACACATACAGCTCGATGACGATCCCCAGGCTCCGATCCAGCAAAGCGTCGGGGAAGAGTTCCGTCAGCACGACGGCGTGGTAACGATCTTGATGTTCTACCGACGCAGGGCTTCGCCTAAGCACTACAACGATATGATCGAGGTGGAATATGGTGGCAGGGGGCACCGCACACGGCTAAGGAACGATCTCAAGGATCAACTTGTGTGTCTAGAGGTGCCCCCTGCCCCCGTATATAAAGGATCCAAGGGGGAGGGGCTGGCCAGCCAAGGGAGGCGCGCCAGGAGAGTCCTACTCCCTCTCGGAGTAGGATTCCCCCCCCAATCCTAGTTGGAATAGGATTCATCAAGGGGGGGGGGAAGAGAGAGAGGGGGGCCGGCCACCTCTCCTAGTCCTAATAGGACTAGGGGAGGGGGGAGGCGCGCGGCCACCTTGGGCTGCCCCTTTCTCCTTTCCCCTAAAGCCCACTAAGGCCCATATGACTCCCGGGGGGTTCCGGTAACCTCCCGGTACTCCGGTAAAATCCCGATTTCACCCGGAACACTTCCGATGTCCAAACATAGGCTTCCAATATATCAATCTTTATGTCTCGACCATTTCGAGACTCCTCGTCATGTCCGTGATCACATTCGGGACTCCGAACAATCTTCGGTACATCAAAATGCATAAACTCATAATAACTGTCGTCGTAACGTTAAGCGTGTGGACCCTACGGTTCGAGAACAATGTAGACATGACCGAGACACATCTCCGGTCAATAACCAATAGCAGGACCTGGATGCCCATATTGGTTCCTACATATTCTACGAAGATCTTTATCGGTCAGACCGCATAACAACATACGTTGTTCACTTTGTCATCAGTATGTTACTTGCCCGAGATTCAATCGTCGGTATCCAATACCTAGTTCAATCTCGTTACTGGCAAGTCTCTTTACTCGTTCCGTAATACATCATCTCGCAACTAACTCATTAGTTGTAATGCTTGCAAGACTTATGTGATGTGCATTACCGAGAGGGCCCAGAGATACCTCTCCGACAATCGGAGTGACAAATCCTATTCTCGAAATACGCCAACCCAACATCTACCATTGGAGACACCTGTAGAGCTCCTTTATAATCACCCAGTTACGTTGTGACATTTGGTAATACACAAAGTGTTCCTCCGGCAAACGGGAGTTGCATAATCTCATAGTCATAGGAACATGTATAAGTTATGAAGAAAGCAATAGCAACATACTAAACGATCGGGTGCTAAGCTAATGGAATGGGTCATGTCAATCAGATCATTCAACTAATGATGTGACCTCGTTAATCAAATAACAACTCTTTGTTCATGGTTAGAAAACATAACCATCTTTGATTAACGAGCTAGTCAAGTAGAGGCATACTAGTGACACTCTGTTTGTCTATGTATTCACACATGTATTATGTTTCCGGTTAATACAATTCTAGCATGAATAATAAACATTTATCATGATATAAGGAAATAAATAATAACTTTATTATTGCCTCTAGGGCATATTTCCTTCAGTCTCCCACTTGCACTAGAGTCAATAATCTAGATTACACTGTAATGATTCTAACACCCATGGAGCCTTGGTGCTGATCATGTTTTGCTCGTGGAAGAGGCTTAGTCAATGGGTCTGCAACATTCAGATCCGTATGTATCTTGCAAATCTCTATGTCTCCCACCTGGACTAGATCCCGGATGGAATTGAAGCGTCTCTTGATGTGTTTGGTCCTTTTGTGAAATCTGGATTCCTTCGCCAAGGCAATTGCACCAGTATTGTCACAAAAGATTTTCATTGGACCCGCACTAGGTATGACACCTAGATCGGATATGAACTCCTTCATCCAGACTCCTTCGTTCGCTGCTTCCGAAGCAGGTATGTACTCCACTTCACATGTAGATCCCGCTACGACTCTTTGTTTAGAACTGCACCAACTGACAGCTCCACCGTTTAAAGTAAACACGTATCCGGTTTGCGATTTAGAATCGTCCGGATCAGTGTCAAAGCTTGCATCAACGTAACCTCTTACGGTGAGCTCTTTGTCACCTCCATATATGAGAAACATATCCTTAGTCCTTTTCAGGTATTTTAGGATGTTCTTGACCGTTGTCTAGTGATCCACTCCTGGATTACTTTGGTACCTCCCTGCTAAACTAATAGCAAGGCACACATCAGGTCTGGTACACAGCATTGCATACATTATAGAGCCTATGGCTGAAGCATAGGGAACATCTTTCATTTTCTCTCTATCTTCTGCAGTGGTCGGGCATTGAGTCTGACTCAACTTCACACCTTGTAACACAGGCAAGAACCCTTTCTTTGCTTGATCCATTTTGAACTTCTTCAAAATCTTGTCAAGGTATGTGCTTTGTGAAAGTCCAATTAAGCGTCTTGATCTATCTCTATAGATCTTTATGCCTAATATGTAAGCAGCTTCACCAAGGTCTTTCATTGAAAAACTTTTATTCAAGTATCCCTTTATGCTATCCAGAAATTCTATATCATTTCCAATCAGTAATATGTCATCCACATATAATATCAGAAATGCTACAGAGCTCCCACTCACTTTCTTGTAAATACAGGCTTCTCCGAAAGTCTGTATAAAACCAAATGCTTTGATCACACTATCAAAGCGTTTATTCCAACTCCGAGAGGCTTGCACCAGTCCATAAATGGATCGCTGGAGCTTGCACACTTTGTTAGCTCCCTTTGGATCGACAAAACCTTCCGGTTGCATCATATACAACTCTTCTTCCAAAAATCCATTCAGGAATGCAGTTTTGACATCCATCTGCCAAATTTCATAATCATAAAATGCGGCAATTGCTAACATGATTCGGACAGACTTAAGCATCGCTACTGGTGAGAAGGTCTCATCGTAGTCAACCCCTTGAACTTGTCGAAAACCTTTTGCGACAAGTCGAGCTTTGTAGACAGTAACATTACCATCAGCGTCGGTCTTCTTCTTGAAGATCCATTTATTCTCAATTGCTTGCCGATCATCAGGCAAGTCAACCAAAGTCCATACTTTGTTCTCATACATGGATCCCATCTCAGATTTCATGGCTTCAAGCCACTTTGCGGAATTTGGGCTCACCATCGCTTCTTCATAGTTCGTAGGTTCATCATGTTCTAGTAGCATGATTTCCAGAACTGGATTACCGTACCACTCTGGTGCGGATCTCACTCTGGTTGATCTACGAGGTTCAGTAGTTTCTTGTTCTGAAGTTTCATGATCATTATCATTAACTTCCTCACTTATTGGTGTAGGTGTCGCAGAAACAGTTTTCTGTGATGTACTACTTTCCAATAAGGGAGCAGGTACAGTTACCTCGTCAAGTTCTACTTTCCTCCCACTCACTTCTTTCGAGAGAAACTCCTTCTCTAGAAAGGATCCATTCTTAGCAACGAATGTTTTGCCTTCGGATCTGTGATAGAAGGTGTACCCAACAGTCTCCTTTGGGTATCCTATGAAGACACATTTCTCCGATTTGGGTCCGAGCTTATCAGGTTGAAGCTTTTTCACATAAGCATCGCAGCCCCAAACTTTAAGAAATGACAACTTTGGTTTCTTGCCAAACCACAGTTCATAAGGCGTCGTCTCAACGGATTTTGATGGTGCCCTATTTAACGTGAATGCGGTCGTCTCTAAAGCATAACCCCAAAACGATAGCGGTAAATCAGTAAGAGACATCATAGATCGCACCATATCCAGTAAAGTACGATTACAACGTTCGGACACACCATTACACTGTGGTGTTCCGGGTGGCGTGAGTTGCGAAACTATTCCACAATTTTTCAAATGTACACCAAACTCGTAACTCAAATATTCTCCTCCACGATTAGATCGTAGAAACTTTATTTTCTTGTTACGATGATTTTCAACTTCACTCTGAAATTTTTTGAACTTTTCAAATGTTTCAGACTTGTGTTTCATTAAGTAGATATACCCATATCTGCTTAAGTCATCTGTGAAGGTGAGAAAATAACGATATCCGCCACGAGCCTCAATATTCATCGGACCACATACATCGGTATGTATGATTTCCAACAAATCTGTTGCTCTCTCCGTAGTACCGGAGAACGGCGTTTTAGTCATCTTGCCCATGAGGCACGGTTCGCAAGTACCAAGTGATTCATAATCAAGTGGTTCCAAAAGTCCATCAGTATGGAGTTTCTTCACGCGCTTTACACCGATATGACCTAAACGACAGTGCCACAAATAAGTTGCACTTTCATTATCAACTCTGCATCTTTTGGCTTCAACATTATGAATATGTGTATCACTACTGTCGAGATTCATCAAAACTAGACCATTCTTCAAAGGTGCATGACCATAAAAGATATTACTCATATAAATAGAACAACCATTATTCTCTGATTTAAATGAATAACCGTCTTGCATCAAACAAGATCCAGATATAATGTTCATGCTCAACGCTGGCACCAAATAACAATTATTTAGGTCTAATATTAATCCCGAAGGTAGATGTAGAGGTAGCGTGCCGACCGCGATCACATCGACTTTGGAACCGTTTCCCACGCGCATCGTCACCTCGTCCTTTGCCAGTGTCCGCTTATTCCGTAGTCCCTGTTTCGAGTTGCAAATATTGGCAACAGAACCAGTATCAAATACCCAGGTGCTACTGCGAGCTCTAGTAAGGTACACATCAATAACATGTATATCACATATACCTTTGTTCACCTTGCCATCCTTCTTATCCGCCAAATACTTGGGGCAGTTCCGCTTCCAGTGACCAGTCTGCTTGCAGTAGAAGCACTCAGTTTCAGGCTTAGGTCCAGACTTGGGTTTCTTCTCCTGAGCAACAACTTGCTCGCCGTTCTTCTTGAAGTTCCCCTTCTTCTTCCCTTTGCCCTTTTTCTTGAAACTATGGTCTTGTTAACCATCAACACTTGATGCTCCTTTTTGATTTCTACCTCCGCAGCTTTCAGCATTGCGAAGAGCTCGGGAATAGTCTTGGTCATCCCTTGCATAATATAGTTCATCACAAAGCTCTTGTAGCTTGGTGGCAGTGATTGGAGAATTCTGTCAATGACGCAATCATCTGGAAGATTAACTCCCATCTGAATCAAGTGATTATTATACCCAGACATTTTGAGTATATGCTCACTGACAGAACTGTTCTCCTCCATCTTGCAGCTATAGAACTTATTGGAGACTTCATATCTCTCAATCCGGGCATTTGCTTGAAATATTAACTTCAACTCCTGGAACATCTCATATGCTCCACGACGTTCAAAATGTCGCTGAAGTCCCGATTCTAAGCCGTAAAGCATGGCACATTGAACTATCGAGTAGTCATCAGCTTTGCTCTGCCAGACGTTCATAACATCTGGTGTTGCTCCAGCAGCAGGCCTGGCACCCAGCGGTGCTTCCAGGACGTAATTCTTCTGAGCAGCAATGAGGATAATCCTCAAGTTACGGACCCAGTCCGTGTAATTGCTTCCATCATCTTTCAACTTTGCTTTCTCAAGGAACGCATTAAAATTCAACGGAACAACATCACGAGCCATCTATCTACAATCAACATAAACAAGCAAGATACTATTAGGTACTAAGTTCATGATAAGTTTAAGTTCAATTAATCAAATTACTTAGGAACTCCCACTTAGATAGACATCCCTCTAATCCTCTAAGTGATCACGTGATCCAAATCAACTAAACCATATCCGATCATCACGTGAGATGGAGTAGTTTTCAATGGTGAACATCGTTATGTTGATCATATCTACTATATGATTCACGCTCAACCTTTCGGTCTCTGTGTTCCGAGGCCATATCTGCATATGCTAGGCTCGTCAAGTTTAACCTGAGTATTCTGCGTGTGCAAAAACTGGCTTGCACCCATTGTAGATGGACATAGAGCTTATCACACCCAATCATCACGTGGTGTCTGGGCACGACGAACTTTGGCAATGGTGCATACTCAGGGAGAACACTTCTTGATAATTTAGTGAGAGATCATCTTATAATGCTACCGTCAATCAAAGCAAGATAAGATGCATAAAAGAATAAACATCACATGCAATCAATATAAGTGATATGATATGGCCATCATCATCATGTGCTTGTGATCTCCATCTCCGAAGCACCGTCATGATCACCATCGTCACCGGCGCGACACCTTGATCTCCATCGTAGCATCGTTGTCGTCTCGCCAATCTTATGCTTTCGCGACTATCGCTACCGCTTAGTGATAAAGTAAAGCATTACATCGCGATTGCATTGCATACAATAAAGCGACAACCATATGGCTCCTGCCAGTTGCCGATAACTTGGTTACAAAACATGATCATCTCATACAATAAAATTTAGCATCATGCCTTGACCATATCACATCACAACATGCCCTGCAAAAACAAGTTAGACGTCCTCTACTTTGTTGTTGCAAGTTTTACGTGGCTGCTACGGGCTTAAGCAAGAACCAATCTCACCTACGCATCAAAACCACAATGATAGTTTGTCAAATAGACTCCGTTTTAACCTTCGCAAGGACCGGGCGCAGCCACACTTGGTTCAACTAAAGTTGGAGAGACAGTCGCCCGCAAGCCACCTGTGTGCAAAGCACGTCGGGGGAACCGGTCTCGCGTAAGCGTACGCGTAATGTTGGTCCGGGTCGTCTCGTCCAACAATACCGCTGAACCAAAGTATGACATGCTGGTAGGCAGTATGACTTATATTGCCCATAACTCACTTGTGTTCTACTCGTGCAAATCACATCAAATCATAAAACCTGGCTCTGATACCACTGTTGGGGAATGTAGTAATTTCAAAATTTTCCTACGCACATGCAAGATCATGGTGATGCATAGCAACGAGAGGGGAGAGTGTTGTCTACGTACCAACGCAGACCGACTGCGGAAGCAATCACACAACGTAGAGGAAGTAGTCGTACGTCTTCCCGATCCGACCGATCCAAGCACCGTTACTCCGGCACCTCCGAGTTCTTAGCACACGTACAACTCGATGACGATCCCCGGGCTCCGATCCAGCAAAGCGTCGGGGAAGAGTTTCGTCAGCACGACGACGTGGTGACGATCTTGATGTTCTACTGACGCAGGGCTTCGCCTAAGCACTACAACGATATGATCGAGGTGGAATATGGTGGCAGGGGGCACCGCACACGGCTAAGGAACGATCTCAAGGATCAACTTGTGTGTCTAGAGGTGCCCCCTGCCCCCGTATATAAAGGATCCAAGGGGAAGGGGCTGGTCGGCCAAGGGAGGCACGCCATGAGAGTCCTACTCCCTCTGGGAGTAGGATTTCCCCCCCCCCCCCAATCCTAGTTGGAATAGGATTCATCAAGGGAGGGAAAGAGAGAGAGGGGGGCCGGCCACCTCTCCTAGTCCTAATAGGACTAGGGGAGGGGGGAGGCACGCGGCCACCTTGGTCTGCCCCTTTCTCCTTTCCCCTAAAGCCCACTAAGGCCCATATGACTCCCGGGGGGTTCCGGTAACCTCCCGGTACTCCGGTAAAATCCCGATTTCACCCGGAACACTTCCGATGTCCAAACATAGGCTTCCAATATATCGATCTTTACGTCTCGACCATTTCGAGACTCCTCGTCATGTTCCCGATCTCATCCGGGGCTCCGAACTCCTTCGGTACATCAAAACTCATAAACTCATAATATAACTGTCATCGAAACCTTAAGCGTGCCGACCCTACGGTTCGAGAACAATGTAGACATGACCGAGAGACGTCTCCGGTCAATAACCAATAGCGGGACCTGGATGCCCATATTGGCTCCTATATATTTTACGAAGATCTTTATCGGTCAGACCGCATAACAACATACGTTGTTCCCTTTGTTATCGGTATGTTACTTGCCTGAGATTCGATCGTCGGTATCCAGTACCTAGTTCTATCTCATTACCGGCAAGTCTCTTTACTCGTTCTGTAATACATCATCCCGCAACTAACTCATTAGTTGCAATGCTTGCAAGGCTTAAGTGATGTACATTACCGAGAGGGCCCAGAGATACCTCTCCGACAATCGGAGTGACAAATCCTAATCTCGAAATACGCAAACCCAACATGTACTTTTGGAGACACCTGTAGAGCTCCTTTATAATCACCCAGTTACGTTGTGACGTTTGGTAGCACACAAAGTGTTCCTCCGGCAAACGGGAGTTGCATAATCTCATAGTCATAGGAACATGTATAAGTCATGAAGAAAGCAATAGCAACATACTAAACGATCGGGTGCTAAGCTAATGGAATGGGTCATGTCAATCAAATCATTCAACTAATGATGTGATCCTGTTAATCAAATAACAACTCTTTGTCCATGGTTAGGAAACATAACCATCTTTGATTAACGAGCTAGTCAAGTAGAGGCATACTAGTGACACTCTGTTTGTCTATGTATTCACACATGTATTATGTTTCCGGTTAATACAATTCTAGCATGAATAATAAACATTTATCATGATATAAGGAAATAAATAATAACTTTATTATTGCCTGTAGGGCATATTTCCTTCAATGGGCACCTGAGAGGTCGGGGATTTACACTGTAAATTCAGCTTATCGCTCTCTTATGATTCAGAACGAGCAAAAAGCTCTAGAAGAAGGGACGATGACGGATACTTCAGAGATGGATAAACAGTTGTGGTCTCGGCTATGGAAACTCAAGGTTTTGCTCAAAGTGCGCGTCTTCTGGTGGCGCATTTTACGCGGGATTTTGCCCGTAGAAAGCACTTTGAAATATCGACATATATCCACCGAGAGTAAGTGCAAAATCTGTTTGCACTTGGACGATGATATGATGCATGCTTTATTGAATTGTTCCCATGCGAGAAGGTTCTGGAACGAAGCAACTGAATGGCTTGATATAAAGCGACCAGACTTGCATCCTCTCACCTGGGCAAAGGACATTCTTTGTGTCTCCTTATTTTCAGAGTCGGATAGAGCTAAGATGATCTCTGTCATGTGGTCTATCTGGACTTCACGCAACAATATCACACATGACAAAGATGGTTTTGATCCCGCTCAGGCTATGAAGCGAATACGGGAAGCTCTTGCTGTGCTGGATTTACCTCAAGCGCATGGACGCATCTTGCTCGGTCATGGGTGGAGGCCGCCTGATGAAGGATGGATAAAAATCAATACTAATGGTAGTATTGCTATGGAGTCGCGTCGAGGGGGAGTTGGAGGGGTGGCACGATCCTCGTCTGAGATTAAGGCTGCATGGTGTAAGCCCTACACGGGGATCACGGACCCCCTCCTAGCTGAAGCGTTGGCTCTTCGAGATGGAGCAGTTTTTGCAAGGCTTCGAGGATATGATCAAGTCATCTTGGAGACCGATAGTCTAGAGATGGTGAATCTCTGGCACTCACGCCATGATCGTTCGGTGGTGGCGCCTATTCTTACTGAGATTGAGGAGCTTGCCTCTTTTTTAAGTCTTTTGTTATTCAACATGTTTCGAGATCAGCTAATTTTCATGCTCACCTTTGTGCGAAGCAAGCTAGCACTTTGGATGTAACAGATTGTTGATTAGACTCCACTCCTAGTTTTCTTGTAACTAGCCCCCTGGCTGATTCGGTCGGGGTGGTTTCTGTTGAATAAAGCTCCCAATTTCCCCGCAAAAAAAGAGCCGGCCACTACGCCGTCTCACCAGTGACGCCTGTTAAGTAAATAGACAATTTTTCGACTAATTTAATCCATAAATAAATCACTAGAATGGCACTGGCAGAATTAACAATGCTGAGAGCATCTCCAACGGCGCGCTGAAAAATCGTTTACAGCGCCGGAATCGCAAGTTTTTATGCGCGGTGGAGTGCTGGCTCCAGCGGCCGCTGCAAAACATAGCGCACGCGAGCCGCTTCAGCAGACGCGCTAAACTGCAGCGCGTGCGAGCAGCCGGCGCTTGCCATATGTTCATTTTGGAGACAATATTGTGATATTTCAACCTGAAATCTTAAAAGTGTGTGCGCGCTCGGTTGGAGAGAACGAGCAGCCGCTCAGTGACATGCATGTGTACCTTTTTCTTGTTTGCTAGTACTCCAGAGTTAAACCGCCTGAAGAACCTCCTCTATGAGTATGCGGCGAAAGTGTGTTGCAGTGTCATATAGAACACAATAGGAATAAGCTGTATGTTTTTGTTTTTGAGAAATAGGAATAAGCTGTATTTGGGGGGCAGCAAAAAAAGAAGAAGAAGAATGAGCTGTATAGCTGGAGGGTCGTTCTCAAGTGAACTGGGTTGGGCTGGGCCGTTGAGCCTCCCCCTCACATGCCTGCCTTTCCTCAACTCTCCATTCTCCGGCCCTATAACAAACTCCGTAAAACCCTAGTCTTCGCAGCGACAAGCCGTCGTCGAATCCAGAAAACACTCCCCCAACAAAAAAAAAAAAGCGTCGCCACTATGTCGTCGGCGTCCCTCGCCGCCGGGCTCCTCCGCCGCGCCGCCTGTTCGTCGGAGGTCTACGCCCTGTCCCAGCGCTGCGCACCCGTTTCGCTGGCACGTTTCCGCGCCTCCGCCGCCGCCGCTTCCCCTCCTTCACGGATCACCAGCCGCCGCTTCTTGGCGTCACAGTCCCCGGTGGCCCCCTCCGAGATCTGCCCGGACGAGAACCTGAAGCGGCTCATCGGCAACGAGATCGACCGCGTCTTCCTGCCGGCGGAGGCCTCCTCGAAGGTTCTTGACTTCCCTAACACCGCCCCCTGCATTTTCTTTTCGTTGCGACTCCATTTATCGGCTACTGAGCTTTGTTCTTGCTTGTGTGAGTACTGGGACAAATGCCTTGATCCCGCATATTTGAAAAATATGAGGAACATAACGAAAATTAAGGTGATTATTTTGCTGGTTACAGCTCACTGTTGGAAGCCAATGTTAGTAGGTTGCTAATCTTGTATGTAGGTGAGTATCGGCTTAAGGCAGCCTATTATGTGGTACTACAAACTAGTGCTTGCAATGTCTGTGCTTGTTCCTCCTGCAGTTGGCTATACAACATTAAAGAACTCATTAAACACTAAAGTATTAAGGTGGTAGCGGCGCCGATGGTAAAAATAAAACTTGTCAGTACATTGCTAACAGGTTCACAAACTTGACTTTGGTAGCTTCGTTTTTTAGATCTTCAAGTTATTAAAGAGTCAATTGGACATTAGTAGAGAAAGTTTGTGAACATTTGAAATGTACATGATCCTTGCAACAGGTTGATTATTATGTAGTATTAACTGTCGTCTGAGATCCATAAACTCTAGTCATAAGCTATATGTCAGTGTGAGAAAATCTTATCACTGCGATCATGTAAAGATGGGTACAAGGCTATGACGTCCTATACTATACCTTGTTATTCTTATGCAAGAACGAGATTGTTTTGTCTTGTTACTTGGCAGAAACGCTTTACTTTTGCTTCAAAAGAATCTTTTTCTGTAAACATTACTCTGATATTTTAAAAATATGACGTGACTGTAATACTTGTTTTGAATTGTGTTTTTAACAGCTCATTGAACTACCAGAAGACTTCCCCTTTGAGATAATTGATAACCCTGGTGATCAAGCCATAGTTCTCAAAAGAGAGCTTGCAGGAGAGAGAGTCAAAGCAATTATCTACACAAATTTTGATACTGATGAAGATGTGAACAATGATGACTCTCATGCTGAGAATCATATTGACTCATTTAAGCCTGTGATTCAGATGGTTGTCACTTTTGAAAGACCAGAAGGTCTAGTCCTGGAATTTGTGTGCAACTTTAAAGATAAGGAACTGGCAATTGAAAATATGAGGATGCTGAATCGCAGCAGCGTGGATGCTAAGTATGCGTACGAGGGGCCACAGTTCTCGTAAGTTCAAATTTTCTCATCTAGGTTGTATTGTTCCTCCAATTTCAATCATCATAATAAGCTCCAACCAAGGCTGCTGAATAATAATCAAATAAAATAGTAATACTTTGAATGATACTTCCATGGATCCTTGGTACAAGGTTAATATTTCTTTCTAGTATGTGTTTCTCCCCTTGCTGATTATTCACCCGTGTCTTCTGTTTACTGAAGTACATAGATTACTGCTGAAGCACATTGCATCTTACGGTTTTGTTCTGATGTTTAGTTGCTCACTGTTTCTACAGTGTTCTGAAGGAGAGCATCCGGAAGTCCCTGCATGGGTATCTTGAGGTGAGGGGGATCAAGGACTCACTGCATGACTGGCTGCACGAGTACATGATGTGCAAGGATGAGAGGGAGTACGTGGTTTGGTTGAAGAAGATGAGAGACTTCCTCCAGAAATGATTGCCGCAGCTATTCTGTTTCAATACAAAGAACATGTCTGGTGGTCTTGGTGAACGCCAAGCTGGATTTATATTTTGCTGGACCTGTTAGGTGTAGAAAAGTTTCGGCATTTTAGCTAGCTATCTAACCTGTGACCCATTGAGGTATGATGAATTAACGTGCTTTCAGCAATGAGTATAGTGCTATGGTCTAGAAGTACTAGTAAGTAAAATGTACGAGGCCAGTGTCGTGCTAGCTGGGAGGAAGATGCTGCCTGATTTTCGTCGCCATGTTCTGTCGTATTTTGCGATGTTTTCTTGTCTTCATTCGAGTGTGAAATGCATCAGATCTCCACTGTCAAATGTTTTATATCCAAATTTTTGCTGATCTGCTCAGTCATACTGTTCTTGTAATTGTCCCATGTCCTTGAGATCATGATGGGTACATGCTGGGTGCCATTCATTGAAGCCAGGAAAACTTTCATCAACCAATAAGAAGCTTCAGGCTAGACTGACCAGTTACGAAAATACTAAACTTATCGCCAATAGATGCACATTGTTAGGTGCTTTAACAGGGAAGTTGATTTCACTCTGTTCCCTCAGTTTCACAAGAGTTTGGGTTACAGGATTCAGGGTAACAAGCACAATTGTGCTAGAGAGGAGACAGCAAGAAGAGAGAGCCCTGGTCGACTTGTATGTTGTTATATTCACTTGATCGCTGCCTCTTATACTCTTTATCTTCTGTTTACCCGGATTGGATGATAAGATGGTTATAAAAACACAGCGCTTGCCTGAAGACCCCTGGTCGATTCTATGGCAGAAAGTGGATAATCGGTGATCATTCTTCCAGAGACAACTATCTGCTGGCTCACCTCCTTGATGCAGAATACAAACGACTGTTTTGTCACTGGGTTGTTGTGAAAGAAGATCATAAACATTACTCCCTCCGTTTTTATTTAGTCTGCATATTAGGTTTGACTGAAGTCAAACCTCGTAAAGGTTGACCAAGTTTGTAGAAAAAAATTTAAACATTTACCATGACAAATCTATATGATATAAAAGTATACTTAATAATGAATCTAATGGTATTGATTTGTTATTGTATATGTTAATATTTTTGTTTATAAATTTGGTCAAAATTTACAAAGCTTGATTTTGACCAAAACTAATACGCGGATTAAATAAAAACGGAGGGAGTACTACATTTCCAATGAGGTTAAAGAGCCGACTCACCAAGACAGGCGCCATCCAGGCGCGTTGTTTACCTGACTATCGCACATTGGCGTTTTTCGCAAGGGAAACATTTAACGCCTACACGCCGGCCGACAAATCCTACGGCGCCGGTCCTTCCCCTTTCTTCCTGAATCCTCCATCGTCCTTTCGTCTCGCTCACATCTCTTTTCTTCTCCTCTTGCTCTCTGACTCCACACAAACCGCGAGCGAACCCACTCCATGAACGGCACACAGCAGCCTGGTGAATGCTGCAGCCAGCCACCGCGGTGCTAGGACGGCAGGCATGGCCATGCTTTACGGTGATGCGGCGAGCGGGGGCAGTCGGCTAGCTGAATGAGGCACGGCGGCTGAAGGAATGTTACAACCGGCGCAGCGTTTTGCTGGAATCGGCTTGTCCGGCGGCTGTTGCCCTTGCCGGAGCTGCGCACATGGACAGAGGCGTAAGTTCAGAGACGAGTGCGAGCGCTCGTGGGCCATTTAACGGCCATCAACGCTCTAATCTAAAGATTTAAAATGGACCGGCAATATTTCCGCCGGCTAGTTATTCTGGCTTTTGATAATAGGTTTAGGTGAGTGGTATGGATACTTGGCCCAGCTAGCACCCCTTCATCATATGGATATAAGTAGTGACATATGTTGCCAAGATTATGGATTCGGGCATATTGTTATAATACTTTGTAAGGTCCTCGAGAAAAATCAATAAAGTGGCCGCATGCATCTCCCAGATGCAGAGACCGGGGGTCATCCTCCTTTTCTAAAAAAAAAAATATCCTTGTATCCTTAATCAAACTTTGTTGTACAGTATTTTCTTGCCACACATCCTTCCTAACACACAATCTCTTTTCATTTTTCTTCTTTCCTTTTTTTTTTCTGGAAATCACAGTCTCTTTTCTTGAGGCGCCTGTGTTCGGATACTGTTTTGCCACATCCTCAAGGACACGTTTTGCTAACACCAGCAGCGAGTCTTGCAACTCTTGTTTGGAAGGGCGCTTGAGGACCATGTGAATAGAGTCACGTTCCATAATAAACTTAGTAGGCAGGGAGGTCGTATGGACGAGTGCTTTGTTCCAGGCCTGTGTCGCCCAGAGACAAGGAGGTGCCGGTTCATCTTGTCGGACGGGACGCAGCTTTTTGGTTGCACCTCGCTCCTCATCTATAAGTTCGTTCTTTTCGAAACGACCGAGTAGCATCCAGGCCGCAACAGGCGCATGCCTAGGCTTTGGATTTTGAGCTCTCGGCTCGGGCCAAGATAATCTCTCGCCTCGACGGACGGTGACCAGGCAAGCCATTCGTGCTTGGCTGACTACGGATGTTAGAAATGTTTTCACGATGCCACTCGTTCCAAGTGATTCTTTCTTCAGACGCTCACCAAACAAAAGGTCCTAACATGTCTTGGATTAGGATCACAAGTTGCAACTTGCAAGAATCTCACGTGTGCGTGCATACACGCACCTGAAATGACTTATGGGAAAGGAACTGCAAAGTGATATACCACTGGTGATCAGGGATCAGGGGTAATAAGTTTGCACATTTGGTGAAGTTATTTTCAAGTCTGTCCGTGCCATGTTGATGGCTCTAAGTACATGCGCAATTGTGAACGGTGACAGGTGAGCAGTAGAAGATAACTTTTAAAAAAAATTGTTTAGTAGAACCTACTATTTTCGTGATCAAGGTCAGGCCGAGCTATTTCAATCTGAAGTGAAACATGCTTGTACATCACCGGGTAGCTAAAAGTCGATGCGACCAAATATGAAAAACTTGTAGACACTTCTACACAGCAGAAGGATCATTATCCTAACCTTTCAATGGTTCGATGCACACAACTCATTTTATTCATGTGAATCTCAATACACCGGGGGAAAAATCCATGAAAATAGAATACTAAGATAAGATCACTAAATCCCACTCGACCCCCTCCCTGCCACCGCCCCTCTCCTCGCCGCCACCGCACAGCCGCCGGGGGGGGGGGGGGTTGATAGCGGCGGCAGGGCCTTTCTCTGCTGCGGATCTGGTATGCGGTTGCGGTGGAGATCTCGCGGGTGTCCTGGACGTGTGCGTCGCCCGGCGGCGGCGACGCAACGGTGAGGGATCCTCCTCCGTTGATAGCTCACCCAGGCAGGCGGCGGTTTCGGGCGGTGGTGCCGATCCGGTCATGCGGTTTCTTGGCGGCATAAGTCACCCATGGGCGTCTCGAATGACAGAGGAGGTCGATGTGTGGTCCAGCCATAGATGGACGGGAATTTGTCAGTGAAATCTTGGTTCGGCCTCGGCTAGAACCGTGAACGGCAACGCTCGTGGGCGTCATTACCTCGTTAGAGGCGTTGTGGGGCTATTCACGTTCCCTGTGTGCCCCGGGGAAACCCCAGATTCGGGCTATCCAAATCAGATAATGGCGAGGTTCTTGCTTCTTCACCGCCATGGGGGCTCATCTTGGGAGTTGTAGATCGGCTTGGGTGACAAGGTTTGGCTGGGTGGCTGGGCCCAAGTCTCCGCATGCCTCTCGTGCCGTGACCAAGGTGGAGTGGCATGCCATCTACAGTATCGACGATGGCGAGTCTTGATGGCATGGTGTAGCGGGATCTCGGCGTTGGATATTGTTTGATGGGTGCGCATAGGAGGCTGGCGTCGTGGTGACATCAACGACAGTTTGGTCTAGCAAGATCATTGCGTTGATTGCTCCTAAAGATGTGTCTAAAAAAGAAGGCAACCACGGATTTTACAGTGTGTGTATGGGGTGCATGCTGAGGAGGGTCTGCTCGATCATTTTGTGCTTCCAGCTAGCCGGCGGGCGGCTTGGTGAGGCAACCGGATTTTTTTGGTGTGCGTGATGCAAGGTCTGGACACATCATCAATGTTGTTGGTAGGTCGACAATTTTCATCAGGAAGGTACCTTTGGGTTGATCTATGTATTTACTTTGTAAGATCTTATTGAATAATAATGCAATGAAGGTGACTGTGTGCATTGCTGGGTGAAGAGGCTGAGGAATAATCCTCATTTTCAGAAGAAGGAAAAAAATCACTAAATCCCACCACCGACTTGGCGACAACATGCTAATATTTCAACTTAATACATTATTTAAACCACCGAAAAGAAGCAATACATGTATAGTTTGTGGGACGGGTACCAATATAATATTCGACAAGGTAGTAACACCGGCCAGTACACCAGCATTTCTTGAACAAGGTAGTGAAGGCAGAACATATATATTTTACTGCCAAGTTCAGCTCACTTGAAGATAACCATGTTTATTTTTTATTTTGGATATGTCTGCCGCGGCTGAGGCGACCGAGGCG
The DNA here is from genome assembly GCF_018294505.1 of Triticum aestivum. Classification (NCBI taxonomy): domain Eukaryota; kingdom Viridiplantae; phylum Streptophyta; class Magnoliopsida; order Poales; family Poaceae; genus Triticum; species Triticum aestivum. The sequence continues at coordinate 589,397,496 of NC_057794.1, forward strand.
ACCGAGCCACCGCTGCCGGAGCCACCGCCCGCGCCGCCGCTGCCGGAGCCCGCACCGCTGACCGCGGCATCGCCTCCACTGATCAAGCCGGCAGTTGGGGGTTTGGTTCCGGCGGCATTGTCGTCGTCTCCGGCGCTGCCAAGGCCGCCAGGCTATGCTGCCTCCGAGTCTGACTCGGATCTGGATCACGATCCGTCCGCAAATCCGTCCGACGAAGTGCGTTGGAGAATTCGTTTCAAAGATGACCGGAGGATGGAGATCTGGCGGGATGGTTTCGTTTTCACGCATCCGCGCTCAGGTTGGACGACGGTGAGGGATGAAGAACACGACATTTTGGCCGGGCGGTACCTGAATGCTGGTGAGATGATTCAAGCAGGTATGCGTTTGCAGATTGATGTCTTTGAAATTCTTGTGCTGGAGAGCTTGCGGGTTTCTTCTGGCGGGGAGGAGCAGATCGAGATTGTCGATCTAACCACTTCAGAACATCAAATCACGAGACCGAATCCAGGGATTGGAGGAAGTTTTTGGGTGCTTGTGGATGACGAAGAAGAGGAGGTCGAGGATCGTCACTCGGTTGTACCAAAAGAACCCCCCCCCCCCCCCCCGACGCGATCTGCGAGGTGTCCAGCCCTAGGCACTCGGAACAGGAGGTGGCCATGTTGGTTGAAGACAATTGGTCGGGCGATGATCCGGCGCGGATTGTGCTGCATCCCGAGGATAAGGTGGGGGTTGTTCGCCGGAATATTCACCGGAGGACGGCGGCGACTGCGACCCGGCCTTGGAAGGGGCCTCTACCTAAGGTATGCATCCAACCCTTAACTTTGTCAGATTTCTTCCCGCATGATGCATGGACTCATGTTGTCAGTAAGAAAAAGAAGAGGAAGGGGAAATCAGAGGCAGCTCCGCCGGCGCCGGAGACCAGCACGGCGGCTGGGATCCGGGCGGCTAGGGCTGCTCGTTTGAATGCCATCTTGGGCCGTGATGGAGCTGTCGATGAGCAGGCCAGCGGTGAGCCCGTGCGTGGGTATGAGGCCCAACATGGGGGAGCTGAGGAGGGACTTAGTAGACCGGTTTTCAATGGCTATGTGGCCCAGGAAATTTTGGTCGCTACTGATGAAGCTATGTACCTAGGGTAGGGGCACGGACCCGTCCAAAGAGCCCTACCCAAGGACATCCCTAGAAGAAATCACCTATCAATCGACTTGAAGGTACCCCACTCGACAGGTTCAAGACACTCGACCAAGAAGCTACCACTCGACCATGAAGCTAATCACTCGACTGTCAGGAGACCTACAGTCACTCCGTAGGCAAACGGTCAGCTGTTAAGTAGTCTTCATGGTCATTATAGCACTTTATTAGAGGCGTTACCAGTAACGCCCAATCTTAAATGTACCTTAAACCCTGCATTACTGAGGGCAGGAGGGGGCCGACGAACTCTATATAAGCCACCCCCTCCTCAGTATGAAGGGTTCGCACCCCGGTAATCCATACACGCATAATCCAGTCGACTGCCTCCGGGCTCCGAGACGTAGGGCTATTACTTCCTCCGAGAAGGGCCTGAACTCGTAAACCTCGCGTGTAACAACTTCCCAATAGCTAGGATCTAGCCTCTCCATACTCACCCCTCTACATCACTGTCAGAGTCGGAACCACGATAGCTACCTCAGGTGGGCCGATGGAGAGTCTTCGCGACGTGGACCTGGCTAATACTGGGCTTGAGGCCCAGGGGGTTGGCCCGGTTCGCATCGCGACGGAGGCGGATGGTATGCATGACGCTGCATCAGCCCGTGCGCCCTTGCATGCACGATCTGGCTCTCCTCCTCTCGTTAGTGCCGCTAGGTTTCATCGTCGAGGGACAGTGGGCTTTCCTTCGGCTTCCTTGCGCCGCCTCCTCCCTGCTCGCGCCGGCGTTCGACGACTCCCACCGGCGGAGATGCCGCCTAAGCCTCCGCCGCCACGGGCTGCGCCAGGGGTGAGAAACCCGGCCGGGGCCGCGGGGGCCTCCGCTCCTCCGGTCGCGGCTGCGTCTGCGCCGGGCGCCGCTAGGTCGGCGCCTACCTCTCGGCCCGGTCCACCGCCGCCCCGGGGCGTGCCTCCACCGCCTCCGGCGAGGGTGCCCGTGCCGTCCAAGACCGCGCCACCTCCGCCCCAGTCTAGGGCAGCACCGCCACCGCCACCAAGGACGGAGCACCAATGGCCGTGGCCGAGGCAGATGTCGGGTGGCCGCGGTGGTAATGGCCTTGCCCCGAATGGCCGTGGGGCCGGGGCGTCGGCGGGGGATGATCGGAACCCTCCGCGTGGGCAGTGGGGCGATGATGGTCATGATGCTTATGGCTCTGGGCTGCATAGGGGATCATCGTCTACCGGTGGTGGACGTGGACATGCATGGGTGGATGAAGGCAATGCCAACCAAGGTTTCCAAGGACCGCCCGGCAACTTTGTGGAGGGTGCGTTTGGCCCCAATAACCGTTCTACCCGGGGTCGTTTCCGCGGAGGACGGGGCGGGAACAGACGTTTCTATCAGCCAAGGTATCCGAAGAGCACGGTTGAGACGGAGTTGGCTGACGGTGGATCGAATCTACCGCAGGTGGCGGTGGAGACGGTCGAGGCTCTGGCCGAAGTTACGTTGCCGGAACCCATGCAGACTGGTGATTCTGCGTCGGAGCATGGTACAGACAAATCAGAGGCTGACAAGGTGTCCAAGTGGGCGGCTAGGAAGAAGAAGCTTACGTGTTTTCGTTGTGGCGATACGGGACACTTTATGGCTGAGTGCACTGCGGAGTTATGTGACCTATGCCGGAGACCTAAGCATTCCGCTGCAGAGTGTCCGCTTATGCTTGGGCCTAACCCTTCTGTTCAGATTTTCGGGGTCTGCTGCTCGGAGTTGATGTTCTTCGAGTCTCCCAAAGTGGCACCTGTGGCACCAGCGGTAGAGACTTCTTTCCCAAGAGTGGTGAAGGTAGTCCATGGACTGTTGACAGAGGCGCAAATTATTCAGCAACTGCGGGAACTCGCTCCGGGAAATTTTCAGTGGTCGTTGCTCAAGCTAAGTGATACGTCTTACAAGGTTGAGTTTCCGTCTAAGGAGGATCAGGTGCGAATCCTCAAGTTTGGTATGTGCAGGGTTACATGCACTAGTTTTCTGCTACAGTTTGATGCATGGAAAAAGAAGGAGCCGCAGGGCATGCCGTTGAGGCAGATTTGGGTTCGTTTCTCCGGGGCACCATCTGATCCCTTGGATAGCTTCTTGGTTACGTGGAGTTTGGGGTCTTTGATCGGCAAGACTGAACAGGTGGATATGCCATTTACTCGGGCCAAGAGGGTAGCGCGTTTACTTGTCAGTGTGGCTAATATCGAGTTCCTGCCGAATGTGGTGCCTTGGACATATGATGGTGTTATGTATCAGCTGGATGTTTCATATGAGGATCCTAATTTGTTTGATGAGTTTGATGATGATAACCCTATGGATACGACTGAGGGAGGAGGTGCCCCGGGGAACCAGGAAGATTTGGCTAGGAGTGAGGAAGACGGGACCACGGGTCCGGTGGGTCCGTCTGCATCTTCTGATATGGCTCCTGCTACATCTTCTGGGGCTGCTCCGACGTCTTTTTTGCAGCTTGGGTCCTTGGGATCGTTCTCTGCACCACCTCGGTCGCGGGGCGTTTCTTCGGGTCCAATGGATCCCGTGGTTCCCCCAACGGTCCCCGGCTCGGGAGATACTGACAGGCAGATGGCCGGTCCCACGACTCCCACCTCACCATTGCCTGCTCTGGCTGGTGCCGCGACTGTGGCTATGGTTCCAGGTGATGGGTAGGAGGCCCAGCCCCCGATGAGGCCGACGCTGTCGGCGCCCATGGTGGACGTGGCGCCTTTTTCCTCGTCGCCACGCGTGGATGGAGGGGCGGCCGTGCAGGAGGCCGCCGTCTCTCCTAGCTCCGTTGCGGTGGGGGGGTCGGGGGGAGCGCCCGTCTCACCGGCTGCCTCTCCGGAGTACCGCGCGTGCGTCTCCCCGGACCCCACTGCCGGCGGGTTGCCCGTGCGTATGCCGCGGGAGTCGCCGCCTTGCTTCTCTCCTGCCCCGGTGGTTACGGCCCGGGGCGCCGTTGTTGGGGGAGGGGCAGGAGGCCTTTCCCCTAGCAGAGCTTCACGCGAGGAGGTCATCACTTTTGGTGGTATCCCGGATCCTGTATCCCAGGGGAGGCGGGTCAGCGGGAGGCTGCAGGAGCAGCCGGACATTGATGACATGCAGCTGAGGTGTGCTTTGCGAGCTGCCAAGTTGCGCGACGTCGAGACCTCCACTGGTATGTTGGTTAACAAGTCGAACTCCATTTTGCATTTTACTGATGATGAAATCATTCATAACGCAAATCAAATAGGTGTATCTCTTGGTAAAAATGATTTGGAGGTCTCTAGGTCGGTTAACGACATTCTTGATCTAGAAGCAGATCGTGCGGTAGAAATGATCCGTCACATTGCTGCAGTTAAACCTATGACCGAATCGGAGATAGATGCGCTTGGGGTCAGGGTCCTTGATGGTTGTGTGCCGATCTGGACCCTGCACTACCCGAGACGGAGGAGGACACCATCCCTGAGGTGTCACTTCACGTAGATGAGCCCGAGTCGATAGAAGCTGAGAATGACTGTGCCAATCTGGCTGATGGTCTCCTTAAGCCTAAGCGGACGTGGAAACGGAAGGTTTACCCCGTCTCGGCAGCACGTAGGAGTGCTAGGATCCGCACTGCCAAAAAATTTCATGATGAACTATGAGAGGCATTTTCTGGAATAGCAGAGGTCTTAGAGACTTGGCTAAAAGAAGGTTTCTAGCAGAGGCTTCTATTGATCACCAGTTAGATTTTATTGCTTTGTCTGAGACTGGAAGAAGCAACTTCACTGCACAATTTCTTTCCAATTTGTCCGGGGGGTAGACTTTGATTGGCATTGCCTCCCCCCTCGAGGAAGATCCGGTGGGTTTCTACTTGGGGTTAAGTGCGACACATTGGAAGTTCGGAGTGTAGTTTTGGGGGATTTTGCCGTCAAGTTTCGAGTTCGAACTAAGGCGGATGGGTTTGATTGGGCTTTGGTGTCGGTGTATGGAGCTGCGCAACCAGAGCTCAAGCCTGACTTCTTGGCGGATATGGTTCGTATTTGTGGTAATGAGCAGCTCCCCCTTTTAGTGGGGGGGGGGGACTTTAACATTATCCGAAGGAAGGAAGAGAAAAATAACGACAACTTTGACGGCCGATGGTCGTTCATGTTCAATACTATTATCGAAAGTTTGGATCTTAGAGAGATAGAGCTTTCGGGTAGGAAATTCACTTGGGCTAATTCGTTACCGGTCCCAACGTTTGAGAAACTTGACCGTGTCCTAGCAAGTGTAGAATGGGAACAGAAGTTTCCTCTGGTAACTGTGCATGCTTTGACATGAGGTGTCTCTGATCATACACCGTTACTAGTTGATTCGGGAGTTCAAACTTTTGTGGGCAACAAGAACATTTTTTCGTTTGAACTTGCCTGGTTTGAAAGAGAAGGTTTCCTCGAGTTGTTAGCCCAGGAGTGGGCTAAAGACTCAGGAGGAAGGACACCTATCGAGCGATGGCAATGCAAGATTCGTCATCTCCGAAGGTTCCTTCGAGGATGGGCTAAACACACGCATGGTATTTATAAGGCGGAGAAGGAGAGACTTCTCTTCCTTATTCAAAACCTTGAGTTAAAGCTGAAACTTCTATCTTGGATTCCAGTGAGTTCGAAACAAAGATGGAGGCGGAGATGCGACTTAAAGAGCTTCTTCGCGAGGAGGAATTAAAGTGGGCGTTGAGAGCTAAGGTTCGCAAGATAGTACAAGGCGAGGACAATACTCAATTCTTTCATATGATTGCTAACGGGAAGCATCGTAAAAAAAGAATTTTCCAGCTAGAGCAAGACGAAGGGACGATAGTTGGTCAAGACAATCTGAAAGTCTACATTACCAACTATTATAAGCAGTTGTTGATCCCCCGGAAGAGAATTTTGTGTCCTTAGATGAGTCGAGGGTTGAGGATGTTCCTCAACTTGACACTGCCGAGAATGAGCTCCTCACTGCTCCTTTCTCTGAGAAAGAGGTGTTTGAAGCCATTGCACAAATGGAAAATAATAAGGCTCCAGGACCGGATGGATTTCCGGCGGAGTTCTACAAAAAATGCTGGCATTTTATTAAGGGTGATTTGATGCCCATGTTCCAGGAGTTCTTTGAGGGTCAGCTTCAGTTGTTTAAGATAAATTTTGGAACGATAACTCTTCTTCCTAAGAAGACAGATGCGGTCCGCATTGAGCAGTTCAGACCGATATGTCTGCTTAATGTGAGTTTCAAAATTTTCACCAAAGTCGGGACGAATAGACTAACACAGATTGCACACTCTGTGGTTCATCCCTCCCAGACTGCTTTCATGCCTGATAGAAACATCCTTGAAGGGGTTGTTGTCTTGCATGAAACGCTCCATGAAATTCACTCAAAAAAACTTGATGGCGTAGTTTTCAAAGTGGATTTCGAAAAAGCATATGATAAAGTTAAATGGCCTTTCCTTCAACAAGCGTTGCATATGAAAGGTTTTGATCCGGCATGGAGAAACCAGATTGATTCCTTTACGCAAAAAGGGAGTGTAGGGATTAAAGTGAATGACGACATAGGTCACTATTTCCAAACACACAAGGGGCTAAGGCAAGGAGATCCGATGTCACCGATCCTGTTTAACATAGTGGCTGATATGCTCACTATCTTAATAGGCAGGGCAAAGGATGCAGGGCAGGTAGGTGGCCTTGTCCCACATTTAGTTGACGGAGGGATTTTCATTCTTCAGTATGCGGATGATACTATCATATTTATGGAGCATGACCTGGCGAAAGCAAGAAACATGTAGCTGCTGTTATGCTTATTTGAACAATTGTCTGGCCTCAAAATTAACTTCCACAAGAGCGAATTGTTTTGCTTTGGAAAAGCACAGGATGACCAGGACACGTATAAACAATTGTTCGGATGTGAATTGAGATCCTTACCGTTTACATACTTAGGTATACCCATTCATCATCGTAAGCTGACTAACTTGGAGTGGAAATGCATTAAGGATCATTTTGAAAAGAAACTGAGCTGTTGGAAAGGGAAGCTCATGTCATACGGAGGACGATTGATTCTGATCAATTCGGTCTTACTAGTATGCCTATGTTTCTATTATCCTTTTTCCAGGTTCCGGTGGGAGTCAGGAAAAGGTTAGATTTCTACCGATCTCGATTCTTTTGGCAGAGTGACGAGCTCAAACGAAAATATAGGCTTGCTAAGTGGGATATAATCTGTAGGCCGAAGGACCAAGGGGGTCTCGGTATTGAAAATTTGGAAGTCAAAAACATATGTCCTCTTAGCAAGTGGCTATTTAAACTATCAACTGAGACGGAAGCTACTTGGGCACAGATTTTGCGTAATATGTATCTTTACGCTAAAACCTTGGCTCAGGTCAATGTGAGACCTTCCGACTCACCTTTTTGGAAGGGTTTGATGAGAGTTAAACAAATTTTCTTCAACAAGTCCAAATTTATTGTTGGGAATGGTGCCACTACGAGGTTTTGGGAGGATACGTGGCTTGGGGAGACTCCCCTTGCACTTCAATATTCTTCTCTGTACAACATTGTGCGACGTAGAGAAGCTTACGTTGCAACTGTTTTACAATCCACTTCTCTCAATATTACTTTCCGGAGAACGCTAGTTGGAAATCGGTGGGAGGCCTGGCTCCACCTTGTTAGACGGTTGATGCAGGTGCAGCTCACCCAGCAACCAGATCAGCTGTCTTGGAAACTTACTAGGAACGGTGTGTTCTCAGTTAAGTCTATGTATCTGGATGTCATTAACTCTAGCGTTGTCCCTTCCTCGATTCACGTTTGGAGAGTTAAGGTTCCCTTACGTATCAAAGTGCTTATGTGGTTTGTGCATAAACAAGTCATTTTGACTAAGGATAACCTGGCAAAACGCAACTGGATCGACTCCTCTAGGTGTAGCTTTTGCGATCATAACGAAAACATCAAACACCTCTTTCTCGACTGTCCGTTGGCTAAGATTCTATGGCGGTCAATTAATATTGCGTTCAATATCAATCCGCCCACCTCTATCAATATGTTATTTGGAACATGGCTTGATGAGGTTGATTCCGATACTGGAAGACACGTTCGTGTTGGAGTTTGTGCTTTACTCTGGGCAGTATGGAACTGCAGAAATGACTTGGTTTTTAACAGATCAACAAATATTCACTTTTTGTAGGTTATCTTCAGGGCCACGGCTTTCATCCGTATGTGGTCGCTACTCACTCCGATGGAGGCCAGGGAGCGTTTGGTTACTGCGTCTACCCGATGGGAGATGGTAGCGCGGGTTATTTTCAACTGGTTTGGATGGCGGTCATGTAATAGGATAGGCATGTAGTGCTCCTATTGTGTTTGCCAGCCGGTTGTGACTTTGGTTTTGAGCTCTTTCGAGCCTTTTGTATTTTTCGTCGCACCACGTTACTCGATGACTTTGTTACTGGATTTATTTTTATTTATGTGAGCCGTATGCATTTTTCTGATGCAGAGGCTGGAGTAAAACCCCTTTTCGAAAAAAAAGTTCAGCTCACTACTGCCTGCCTGATTCAACAACGGAAGGATAAATTTCACCAGAGGCGTACACATACTCCAAGACGAGCCTTCAATAGGAGATGACACACAATTGTTCTTATTACATCCAACCAATGAAGGCCATAATGAGGCTTTTGCCTCACAGCTGTTTACCATCACTCGACCAGACCAACGAGTAAAATGAATGTGTCCTTGTCTGGCAAAACATTGGTGATCAAAGCAGGTCCCTACCACTTGTAGCGGATTGGAAAAGAGTAGCCGTGAATTGCACGCTGGGTCTGCTCATTCTAGCTGACGTTGTGAAATAATATGAGGCACTCCGTCGATCTACCAAGGACCAAGCAATCACACGAGGCACGGCACCGAAATTTGTTAACGAGGTTCACCGATATGGCTACATCCCCGGGGCATGACTATGGGCGCTCCTCCTCATGACACCGTCACAATACCGCACCCTGGCCGCCTGGGCGCAGGCACACGCCGCCGGCTCCCCCGTGTGCCCGTGCTATTATGTTGACATATGTTACATCGTGTATCTACCCCCGCTATATATGAGAGGCCTAGGATACAAGTGTCCTACTAAGACACGACTCCATATTCTATCTAAACAAAATACAACTACAAGTCCAACTGTAACCTACCTTGTACATAATATTCGACACAAGTCTAACAAACTCCACCTTGGTGAATATTCTCCACCACCTTGAATTCGTCAATGTGTCAAACTTTCATGTACATTGGACTTGAGCTTATCCCATGAGTACCGCTGCTACTCCAAAGACTCCATGTGACTCCACCTGCAACTTGTAGTCCCTCCTTCCTGACCACAGTCAACACTCGAGCAAAATTAAGTTCCTCTTTACTCTAGTCTGTGCTCCCAACTTCCAGAGTATCCGTCAACATCATCACACACCGATCACTGACCTGCGTGAAAGTGAACAACTCACATATTGGGTGTCACACAAAAGAGTTACCTGAACTCAACATCACCGCTCCTTTCTTGACCACCTGTCTGAAACTTGAAAGAATTTGACCGTTGCTTGTAGTCATCCTGAGTCAAATTCGCAGTTGTCTCACCACATGTATGACCACCAGAGCCCTGGCCCGTCTCCATGTCCCGTGCTACCGCACGCCTCGTCGCTATTACTGCATCGAGCCTCCGCCGTCCCGGTCGAGTCTCAAGGATAACGAAACCACACCACTCAACCCCCATTGCAGAGTACCACCAATCATCACCGACCGATGACGAGTTTCATGCTTCCATCAGACCACTGGACTCCAGTCCGAACTGCATGTCTCTCGCTTTTCCCCCTTTCCGAATAGGCTTCGATTCCCTGGATCCTTACATCGTAGCTCCTCAATCCAGCTCCACCTTCAACATGACTCCATGGTAAATGATCAGTCCACCCTCGCGCCTCATCGACTTCAAGCTCCGTGTATACTGCCTTGAATCAACCCTGCGCAATAGTCTGTCGAAGCCGCACAAGCCCTCAGACCTGCACCACGTGTTTCCACGCCCCAGAAGTCGGCCACCATCAACATCACGCTCCTATGTCGTCGTTGCTGAAATCACCGCCGTCTTCTGCTTTGACCGACATCCTCGTCGATCCATCAGACTGTCCAGTCCGACCCAGCCGAACTTATCCGACTGCACCATGCTTCACCCTGCGTCGTGTCCGCCTCGCACATCTGTGGATTGCCTTGACGCCGTCCTGTGTATGCATGCTCCTTTGCGACATGCTCCAGGCTCCTCTGAACCTTATACGCGTGTCGCCCGCGCTTGTCAACGCGCTTCCGCTGCCTATCTACACACTCCAAGCCTTCACAGCAAACTGACCCAGAAAAAACTTCCATGCAAACATCGGACGAATCCATTCACACCATATTTTTCATGTCAATGTTTGATGCTAGCTCTTCTGTGCACCTTAGTAGAAATACGATCAAACTTTTGATCCAGCCAAGCTACTCTCGTGCACACATGTGACCCTGGCAACGCCTTTTTTCATAAACAAATCTCGCATAGCTCTGTCTCCTGCGTCTTGGATCACCGTGCGGCTAGCCTGATGGCCACGCACGCCTTATTGGCGTGCTGCTGCAGCCCCGCTTGGACGGGCACCCCGCACGGACCGCTGTAGCCCACTGCCCTTGGGCCCTGCTCGCCTGGCTGCACCAGCGCCTCCGCCTGCCCTAGCTCCTGCGTACGATGCCGCCGCTTGCACTGCTTCGGATCAGATCGTTCTGTCGCCGTTTCAGTGGACGCGTATCATCGCCGCCTTTACTATTGATCCAATCTCGCTGCTAACAACTGCTCTGCTGCCTCCGACGCTTCTCTCGCGACAATCTCCAATCGCTGCCCGATGTTCCGCACGCTCGACGTGCTCATCTGCGGCCGGTCTTTGTCGCTCTCCTCTAGATCAATTCCATCGCCTCGTCGAACCTTGCTCATAATACCACTTGTGAAATAATCTGAGACATTCCGTCGATCTACCGAGGACCAAGCAATTACACGAGGCACGACACCGAGATTTATTAACGAGATTCACCGATATGGCTACATCCCCGGGGCATGACTATGGGCGCTCCTCCCCATGACACCGTCACAATACCGCACCCTGGCCGCCTGGGCGCCGGCACACGCCGCCGGCTCCCCCGTGTGCCCGTGCTATTATGTTGGCATATGTTACATCGTGTATCTACCCCCGCTATATATGAGAGGCCTAGGATACAAGGGTCCTACTAAGACACGACTCCATATTCTATCTAAACACAATACAACTACAAGTCCAAATGTAACCTACCTTGTACATAATATTCGACACAAGTCTAACAGACGTCAGATCACGAGACTATCTTACGCCGGCAGAACAAAACTTCTAAGATGTGCTCAACCTTTAAAATGAGCAATGCTACACATACGTAGACTTACGCCGACTTACATAAACCTCCACTTGGCAAATTCTAACTGGGAGTAGAGGGGATGAGGGATCCCACCCACCTAGAATTCAAGCCTTACTCGAAATTAATAGGTGTAGTATTATTTAGTCTTTAAAATGCATGCGTAAAATGATAATTTATTCCATATACAATCATGAGGATTATTATTTTAATCCCCATGATTATGATTATAGACGGAATAAACAAATGCAATATAGAGATGGAACTGTGCGTCTGAGTATCCTATAGGAACATGCAATAAAGATGGGTCGGACTCCCTCCCTCCCTCTCCGTCGTCTCCCCAGCCGGCATTCAGCTAGCTAATCTGTCTCTTCCTTCCTCCACGGATCGGATTTACTAGCTAGCTGTAGCCATATACTTTATCCAGAGGAAGCTGAGACCACTCTCTTCTCTCGCGTCGTCCCCCTCGCGGGAGACACGGGGGGATCCAACCTCCTCTCGCCAGAGACTCGTCCCGTGCTCCTCTTCCCCTCCGCCGCAGCAGGTGGTCAGCGCCGGGCTAAGCCCGTGCGTGCGATGCGGTGGCGGAGGGCCTCTCCCCTCTCCCCCGGATCCATGGTGGGTCGGGCGCCCAGATCCGCGGAGGTGCGCCCCCCACTTCGGCCCACGGCGGTGCAGCGTCCCAGCGGCGGCGCCTATGGTAGTGCCGGTGGGAATCGGCCGACGGCACAGGGGGCGCCTGTCGGTGTCAAAACCGGCAGATCTCAGGTAGGGGTCTCAAACTGTGCGTCTAAGGCGGATGGTAACAGGAGGTAGGGGACACGGTGTTTACCCAGGTTCGGGTTCTCTCGATGGAGGTAATACTCTACTTCGTGCTTGATTGATCTTGATGATATGAGTATTACAAGAGTTGATCTACCACGAGATCGTAGAGGATAAACCCTAGAAGCTAGCCTATGGTATGATTGTTGTTGTCCTACGGACTAACCCCTCCGGTTTATATAGACATCGGAGGGGGCTAGTGTTACACAGAGTCGGTTACAATGGGAGGAGATCTTCATATCCGTATAGCCAAGCTTGCTTTCCACGCCAAGGAGAGTCCCATCCGGACACGGGACGAAGTCTTCAATTTTGTATCTTCATAGTCCAACAGTCCGGCCAAAGGATATAGTCCGGCTGTCCGGATACCCCCTAATCCAGGACTCCCTCAGTAGCCCCTGAACCAGGCTTCAATGACGATGAGTCCGGCGCGCAGATTGTCTTCGGCATTGCAAGGCGGGTTCCTCCTCCGAATACTCCATAGAAGATTTTGAACACAAGGATAGTGTCCGGCTCTGCAAAACAAGTTCCACATACCACCGCAGAGAGAATAATATTTCCACAAATCTAATCTGCTGACACTCGATATCATGACATCATACCACTGCCCGGTCTTTATTCGAACCGTTATTCTCAACCAGCCTTGATGCATATCGCGAGGCGGTTTCCTTGGCACGTCTTGTCGAAGCAGAGATCGTGCCCCCTTATCACGGGATTCTCATCAATATGGACGTGGGTAACCCAATCGTGCCCGTTTTGTAAGACTCCTTGATTATAGGCAAGTCCCAAATGGCCACAAGGAGGACGCTTGGTATTCACCCTCTTTATAAAGGGACCAAGGCTTATCCTTTTTTCTCCTCGAATTCAATCGAATCCTTCCCCCGCCTCGAGTTCCAACACCCGAAGCTCAGGTCCGGCGCATTGGACCTTCAACCATGTCCGGATCCAACCTTCAAGGTCGGTGGGTGCCTTCCTCTATCACAGAGGAAGACGTCAAAAAGTTAAGAGAGGCCAGGTTTCTGACCGGCGAAATCCCACATACATTGCCTGCTCGAGGGCAAGTCATTCCCACTCCCAAACCCTGCGAGAGCGTTGTGTTTGTATCTCACTTCCTCCAAGGGCTAGGCCTTGCTCTAGATCCCTTCGTGAGGGGGCTCATGTTTTATTATGGGCTGGATTTCCATGATCTGGCTCCGGATTGTGTCCTCCACATCTCGTCGTTCATCGTCGTGTGTGAAGCTTTCCTCCGCATTGTCCCTCACTTCGGCCTATGGCTCAAGACCTTCAAGGTGGAGCCGAAGATAATCGAGGGGTGGCAAGCAGAGTGCGGAGGTGCCGTAATAAGCAGAAGTGCCGATGCCCCATGGCCCGAGGGTTCTTTTCAGGAGGTGTCCAACTTATGGCAACGAGAATGGTTTTATATCACAGCCCCCAGGGGTACCAAGTGGGTGGCCGCCCCTGCCTTTCGCTCGGTCCCCCCGCCACGACTAACGTCATGGGTCAACAAGGGGCTAGGCTGGGGGCTAGTAAAGGATGTACCGATATTGCAGAGCCGCATCCAAGATCTCCTCGAGAGAGATATCAGTCTAGTCACGGTGATGCAAGTCATGTTAATTTGTCGAACTCTGCCTTGCAAACGTCGTCCCCTCCGCATGTGGGAGTTCAACCCGGAGGGGCCACGAGCTATTCATCATTTCCTCGGCATGACGCTCGAGTAGATGTACAAATTGTTCTTCGGACCATAAATAATGTGTCCGGACATCACCGAGGATGCGGGTCTAAACTGCAATCGTCCAGATGCCCAAGTAAGTAGTCCTGCAACCGAACACGTTGTATTTTTATTTATCACAACATCATTCTAAAGAGCCGCTCTTTGGCCAGGACTGGATAACAAAGGCGAAAATGATCAGGTGTCCGGCCCCCCTCCCCGAGGTCTCACCGGATCCTGTACTAGCCAGGATGCTGGAGCTCGCGCCTTATCAAGCGCCCTCAGGGGAAGATAAAGGGGGGAAGAAAGAGGCTAGCACCTCCGCGAAGGAGGATAAGCGGGGGGGGGGGGGGAAGAAACTAAAATTCCCCCTTCTCAAGGAAGGAAGAGGACCACCTCTGGGGACCCGGAGACAATGATCTCCAAACGGGGGAAGAAATCTTCGCCAGAGGGTCTTGCCCTGGGGGATACCCCGGCCGCACGATGCCCGCAAGGGGGTCAGCCCTCTACCGAGCTGTAAGTAGAAAGGTACTTGATAATGAAAATATCCTGCATCACTCCTGAGAAAATAACCAAGGCATTTATCTTGTAGTCCGGATCATAGCCCTTCTCGGCAGAGTTCGTCTTCGGGGGATCTTCTTCCGGAGATGATGAAGAGCGCAACCGAAGGAGTCCGGCTCTTGAAGAGAGCAACCGAAGTAGTCCGGCACTATCTAGTATGCGGTCGGACGTACTGAAGGATCTGCTAGAGCAAGCGGCTATCTCAGAAGCGCATCGTACGCTAATGGGTATGGTGTTTGAGAGGATTTCATCCGCCGAAAGCGGGTTGCATGAAGCTTTTATGAGTCTACTGAAAGGTTTTGAGGTACGTGAAATAGTGTGTATTTTTAGCAGTACAGCACATGTTAGGTGTGCCCTATGCAGATTGTAGCCCCTGAGACTCTGGTTGCTGTCGAGAACGGCGGCAAATAGAGGATCATAGTCCCAGGTAATAAACAGGACGCCTTCATATGCAGATGGCGGAAGGTCCGGTGGCTAGCCAAAATGGTGAATTTGCCGAGCTGAAGCGGCAACTAGATGCGGCAGATGCTGACATGGTGCTTGTCAACAAGCGGCTCGACGAGGCACAGGGTATGTTATTTCTCCAGTGATCAACACATAATAAGAGGAGCTTGATGCTAGTATCTTTAATATGTTTGTGACTGCAGATGGAGCTGCCGCAGTGGAGAACCTTTGGGCGGAACTTGCCCGAGCCAAGGAACAAGCTAGGAATAGCGATGCGGCCGCTCTAAAGGTGGTTGAAGAGCTGAGAGCGAACAGGCTGCGCATTGCCGAAGCAAGGAAAAGATGGCCAAGATGGCCGTTGAGTTGAAAGATGCCGCCGACCGTTACCAGCTCCTTGAGAGAGAAGACCGAGCGAAGGTGACAGACCTGGAGAAGGCCGCGGCAGCAGCCAAGGAGGCCCGCTCTAAAATTAGAGCGGCGAAGGAAGAGTTGCGTCAAGCTGGAGATATCGCCGCTTGGAAGCCCTTCTTGTTGCGGACAAAGTTCGGAGATCCAAAGTATGCCCCTCTTGATAAGCTATGGAGTTCTGCGGATGCATACGTGGATTTGGCAGCCAGTGCCGCTGATGCGACCGAATACTTCAGGGATCAAAAAGATCGTGAAGTGGAAAGGCTGTTTTGGTCACAATTCGATGGTCCAGTGCGTCCGCTGCTGTTGAATGAGCGAATGACCGAGTGGGCCGAGCTCCATAGGTTGTCCGGGCTTGCCATGAGGTCTATTATGGATCATCTGTGGCCGGAAGGGCCAAGGCCGAATAGTTATTTTAGTTTAGTGCAACAGTTCCTTGGTGTTGTGCCGCACATCGATGCCATAAAGAGGTCGGCGTGCATAGAGGGTGCGCGGATGGCACTTGCCCGTGTCAAGACATGCTGGACAGAGATGGATGCCACCGCTATTGGAAGCCAGAGTTCGGACGTAGGCCGGGTAGCGGCCGAGCATTATTATGAAGAAGTCCTAGAAGGCGCTTGTGTAATTGAGTCTCAGTGCTCGAAGGGTATCATGTTTTAGTGACATGTATCCCAATTGAAAAACAATATGTTACTGAATTGTAAAGGCTATTTTTATACTTTTGCCTGAAAGTGTGATGATGCCTCTTGTGCGGCCGTTCATGTATATATGTATATAACCTGAAAGTTTGCAGTCGTCGGCTTCAGCCCCCACGCATATAATGCGGGGGTGTTCGCAGAAGACGCGTTTTCACACTTGATCCAACGTCTTGGTCCACTAAGGAGGTGATAGCGCAGCGAACGAGGCAATCGGACTATATTGCTTTAACACTTTCACTTAGCCATACGAGTTTGACAGTGGGGCTACTATATAGCCCCTGGTGGCTTCGCGCTCATCCGAATACGGGGCGCGTACATGCCTGGCCGTGAAACGGCCCTTCGTTAATGCGGAGGAATCCCGAAGATTCCGCTAGGTCATCGAGTGGTTGACCAGTCTCACGCTTTATTATGGCAGTCAGTTTTTGGCTTTCTCTACTAAGGTGCCCCCGGATGAACCAGGGCACAATCGCAATAGTTCTCCCGGTGCCGCCTTAGCCGATAGAGCGGAACGTAAGGTAGCAAAACGCGGGAGCTGGGCAAACCCAACATTTGACCCAAGACATGATTCAGAGCTGATGCATATAAGGCCAAACTCGCGACGCCGAATACTCGCTAAGGTATTCGGTCTTTATAACATATGCTAGGCTGAAAATGCCCTTGATAATAAACCCCGAATGTCCAGGTACGTGCAATATTCTGACGTGGCCACATGCCAAGATCGTCAGCATCCTTCTCGGTTGTATTGAGAATCCGGAGGATGTGAATCAACAGAAGACAGTAAAAAAGATTGACGCAGGGTCTTAATCTAAAAAGAAACCTTTGAGCGGGTCCCTGCTGCACGTCTGCGCCTATGTGTCTGTTGTGCCGTATCCTGGACGGGTGTAGCATGATTGTCATCTGTAAAAGAGGAGAACTTAGTTAAAGTTGTCATGCAGAGAACTGGTTACTCTAAATAAACCATGTAAAATTCGAAAATAAGTAAAGTTGAGCCGAGCTAGCCCTGTTTACACGCGGGAAGCCCCTGGTACCGTCTATATGGGTATAACCATTAAGCCAATCCTAAGTATATCTGATGATGTGCCGGATTCGTCTAACCGTGTCCGTGGTCTTGACGACCGATCATTTATTCTGGTTGGTGAGGCAGTCGAGTGTTCGGCTGTTGAAACAGCCGCACGTTCTTCTGCTCGTAAGGAACACTCAACATTTCCATGTACTGTGATAATGCCACGCGGACCGGGCATTTTAAGCTTGAGAAAAGCATAATGCGGTATTGCATTAAAGCGAGCGAAAGCCGCTCTCCTAAGTAGTGCTTGATAGCCACTTCGGAATGGAGCTATGTCGAAGGTTAACTTTTCGCTTCGTAAGTTGTCGGGAGAACCGAATACAACTTCTAGTAATAGAGAGCCCGTGCAACGGGCCTCTGGGCCTGGTATTACTCCCTTAAAGGTAGTACTACTATGGCTAATTTCCGTCGGGTCTATCCCCATTTTGCGGACTGTGTCTTGATATATCAGATTTATACTACTGCCACCGTCCATAAGGACTCGTGTGAGATGGTATCCATTTATTATTGGGTCTAACACCAAGGCAGCCGGTCCCTCGTTCCGGATACTTACCGAGTCATCCCTGTGGTCAAAAGTGATCGGGCGGGCCAACCGGGGGTTGAACTTAGGGGTGACGGGCTTACGGCACTTGCGTCTTGGGGTGCATGGTTGCCTCTCCCCTGTGTCACATGGATCATGTTGACTGTTTTAACCTCTGGTGGGAATTTTTTCTGTCCCTCGGTGCTTTGCTGGTGAGGCTCATCCTCGTCTTCACTTGGTGTCTCCCTCCCCTTGTGTTCGGCGTTTAGCTTACCTGCCTGCTTGAAGACCCAGCATTCTCTGTGGGTATGATTTGCAGGTTTATCAAAGGTGCCATGAATCTGACATAATTTGTCTAAGATCCTATTTAGGCCGGATGGTCCATCTCTGTTGCCCTTAAAAGGCTTTTTCCGTTGACCGGGTTGAGAGCCCCAGAATCCGGCGTTTACCGCCGCATTTTCTGGGATGTCTTCGTTGTTTCGACGCTTGCTTTTGCTTCGTCGTGGTTTTCCATTGCCATCCCTGACTTCGGATGTTCTTGGGTCGCTGGTGCGGCTTCGAGCTAACCAACTGTCCTCGCCCGCGCAAAAGCGGGTCATGAGGCTTGTTAGGGCTGCCATTGTTCTCGGTTTTTCTCTTGGCCGAGGTGTCTGGCAAGCCATTCGTCTCGGACACTATGCTTGAAAGCTGCTAAGGCTTCGGCGTCCGGACAGTCGACAATTTGATTCTTCTTAGTGAGGAATCTGTTCCACAGCTTTCGGGCTGACTCTCTGTGTAGCGACCAGACCTCAAACAGTCTGATCTCTGTGCTCCGGTGTCATCCCTGGATCAGTAATGCTGACACCACATAGTACTTCAAAGGATTTATAGCAGAGTGGCAATCACACACTTATTACAACGATGTCTCAAAGAGAACTTATTACAATAAATATGGCTTAAGGCCATCTAGTGTCGATAACAACGGAAGACTTGGAAGATAAATGGGTCCATCAACTCCAACGGCATCACTGAGTATAGAACCACGACCTAAAACAGCACCTTAATCATCGTCTGAAAAGTCTGCAACATGAGAAGTTGCAGCCCGAAACGGGTCAGCACATGGAATATGCTGGCAATGTAACACATAGAGAGTAATGGAATGAAACAGCTATACTACATGCATATATGGCTGGTGGAAAGCTCTATGGTTACAGTTTTGCGTAAAGCCAGTTTTTCCCTACTGCAAAGGAATAAATTTATTTAACTATCATGGTGGTTGTTAAATATCGAGAATGGTTGACAGCATTCCGATCCCAATTAAGGTGAACAATTAAACCCATCAAAATTAATTAGAAGTAACATGATGAGATTCACACGATATTCAAGTACTAGATACTCAAGTTGTCCAAAACCGGGGACACGGCTAATCATGATTAGTTTGTTACACTCTGCAGAGGTTTGCGCACCTTTTCCCCACAAGACTCGATCGCCTCCGTTTGGTTTCTCGCACTACATGGTGTTTGAGAAGACGGATGACCGAGACACAGTCTTTCAGAAGCGCTAGCACCTTACGTTGGATAGACCGATACACCTACTTTCCCATACATCTGCTAGTCTACCCTGTAAGAATTTGCACGACTTAGTCAACTATGCCAGAGCCCATAATGGCTTGTGGCTGCACACGGAAGTTACTAGCATGAATGATCTTATGATCCCTTTGAGCCTGGGTGGCGGTCCAAAATAAAACAGGCAAATCCTGATAGACATCAGGTGCCTCAATCCACCCAGATGTGTATTTAAGTTGCCACCTTAGATAAACCATTAAATTATCAATCTCACATCTGTCATGGATATCACTCACCTAATCCACGTCTACTAGCATAGCATGGCATAATAAGCAAACGTCGAAGTAACTCCCAAAGGTTTCATAATAAACAAGTAATAGGTACTACCTCATCTACTTCCCATCCCACAACTTAATTAGATCCTAATCATGCAATGTGAGAGGATTGATCTAATGCAACAAAACATGGGTTGTAGAAAATGTATGATCAAAGTGTTACTTGCCTTGCTGATGATCCGCGAGTCCTAGGGTTTCGAAGAAACAGGCGGCGCAATCTGGGTAATCTATCATAGACAAACAATAAGCACACAATAAGTACTCAACTAATGCACAGGTAAAACTCGAACGAGAAAACGAACCAAAAAGTTCAACTTAAGAACTCCGGTTGCAAAGAAAGAAAAAACCGAACAAAGTGACGAAAACTAACGGCGGAAGAAAACAACTCGGTTCTAGCAAGTTGAATCTAGGTCAAATTTTACCGTAGCAAAAACTTGTTCAAGTTGATTAGACAGAACGACGGTTTCGAGATGAAACTCCAGGTGCTTGAATCACCTGATTCCGATAAACGAGCGAGTAAAAAGACTAGAACGAAGATCGGATCGGAGATCGCGATCGCGGAATAAATCCGACAAGAGAGAAACGAAGAACGGTTGAACGAACGGACATTCGTTAACCGGGAAGGATCGGTGATCACGTTCGTTGAGACGAACGGTCCGAAAGAAGAACGAAAACCAATCTAGGGTTTTCGGAAAAGAAACCGAAAAGAAACGGAAAACCGATCTAGAAAACCGGAACGGTTAGCGAAGAACCGGAAAGAAAACGAATTGGAAGAGAAGAAAAGAATCGGAACGATTAGAAGAAAACGATCCGATAAAAAGAAGAGATGCGGCGCGGGGCTACCTCCGGCAAGGTCTCCGGTGAGGGGCTCCGGCGAACGGCGGCGATGGGCGGCGGCGGCGGTGGTGTAGGGTGGCGGCGGCGGTGGTGTAGGGAGGCGGCGGTGGGTGAGGGCGCAGGGTGGTGCGGCGCGGCGGCGGTGCAAGGCGCGGTGTGGTGGAGAGGGGCTTTGATTTGATGTTTAGAGGGGGGGGGGGGTGCTTGGGTATTTATATTGGGGAGGGGGGGGTTTACTTGGGGTAGGGGACAATAATTAGACTAGGAATAGGAAAACGAAATAAGGAAAAAGGGGCAAGGGGGCCCTAGAATCCTACTAGGATTCGGTACAGGAGAGAGGCGGCGGCGGCCTCCTGCGCCTGCGCCTGGCGCGCGGCTAGCGATGGCCTCGGCCGTGGCCTTGGCCGGCTGGGCCTTTGGCCCAAGGCGCTGGACTTTGATTTTTTAACTGGTTCTCGCGCGCAGAAAAACAAACAAAACTAAACTAAACGGACTCCAAAAATCTAAAAGTAAATTTTCTCTGACTCCTAAAAATGAGCCGAACAAAATGAACTTTACTCCGGGCCTAAAAATGCAATTTTTGAAAACGTGCATTTTTCCCTATCCAAACAAAACGCAAACAAACACCGCAAAACAAAATTGATCTATTTATTAAATCTTCATTTTTCCTAACTTTTGGGAAAGTCATATTATTCCCTCTCTTATATTTTGGCATCGGAAAATAATTGAAGATAAAATAAATAAATCAAACGATCCTCTTTTCAAAATTTGAGAGAACTCAAATATGAAAATAACGAAATCTCCAACTCTCTCCGAGGGTCCTTGAGTTGCGTGAAATTTCTAGGATAAACCAAAATGCAAGAAAATATGATATGCATATGATCTATTGTATAACATTCCAAATTGAAAATTTGGGATGTTACAAACCTACCCCCCTTAATATGAATCTCGCCCTCGAGATTCGGGTTGGCTAGAAAATAGGTGAGGGTGGTCCTTGAGCAAATCTTCTTCTCTCTCCCAGGTGGCTTCATCCTCTGAGTGGTGGTTCCACTGTACTTTACAAAACTTGATAACCTTGCTGCGAGTGACTCTGCTGGCATAATCGAGAATCTTAACTGGCTTCTCCTCATATGTTAAGTCATCCTTCAACTGAATCGCTTCAAGTGGTACTGTATCTCTTAGCGGTATCTCCGCCATCTCGGCGTGACATTCCTTTAGCTGAGAAACATGGAATACGTCATGAACTCCTGACAGTCCCTCTGGTAATTCCAACTTATAAGCGACTTCTCCCATACGTTGCAAAATCTTATACGGTCCAACAAAACGCGGTGCTAACTTTCCCTTAACTCCGAAACGCTTAACTCCTCGAAGTGGGGATACTCGAAGATAAACTCTGTCTCCAGTTTCATAAAATGTCTCCTTGCGTTTTGAATCTGCGTAGCTCTTCTGCCTGGATTGGGCTACCTTGAGCCTATCGCGAATCAACTTAACTTTCCGTTCAGACTCCTTAATCAAATCTGGCCCAAAGAACTGACGGTCTCCAACTTCGTCCCATGACAACGGTGTCCTGCACCTCCTTCCGTATAAAGCTTAGAAAGGTGCCATCTTCAAACTGGTTTGATAACTATTGTTATAAGAAAACTCCGCATACGGTAAGTTATCGTCCCAACTAGATCCGTAATCTAGTACACAGGCTCTCAGCATATCTTCCAAAATCTAATTGACTCTCTCAGTCTGTCCATCCGTCTGTGGGTGAAAAGCCGTGCTGAACTCTAGTCTCGTTCCCAAAGTTTCATGCAACTGATTCCAAAACTTTGAGGTAAATTGGGTTCCTCTATCCGATACAATACTCCTCGGAACTCCATGCAAACAAATGATCCTAGTCATGTATATCTTTGCCAACTTAGCACTGGTGTAAGTAGTTTTAACTGGAATGAAATGTGCTACCTTCGTCAAACGATCAACTACAACCCAAATCGAGTCATAGCCTGCCTTTGTCCTGGGTAGTCCTGTGATAAAATCCATGCCTATCTTATCCCACTTCCATTCGGGTATCGGCAATGGTTGCAACAATCCTGCTGGCTTCTGATGTTCCGCCTTTACTCTCTGGCACACATCACAAACTGCTACATATGCTGCAATGCCCTTCTTCATTCCGGTCCACCAGAATGTTTCCTTTAAATCCAAATACATCTTGGTATTTCCTGGGTGAATCGAATACGGTGAATCATGTGCCTCTTGCAGAATCAACTTCCTGATCTTCGGGTCATTTGGCACATAAACACGGTCCTCAAACCATAGGGTATCGTGCTCATCCTCACGAAATCCCTTTGCTTTTCCTTTGCTCAATTTCTCCTTTATAGCAGCAATCTCCTTGTCAGATTTCTGAGCCTCTCTGATTTTATCCATCAATGTTGATTGAATCTCCAATGCTGCTACATAGCCTCTCGGAACTATTTCCAAACATAGCTCATGAAGGTTTTCTGCTAACTCCTTTGGTACTTCTCCCGTCATTAACGTATTGACATGGCTCTTACGGCTCAATGCGTCAGCTACTTCATTAGCCTTTCCGGGATGATAATGCAATCTCATATCATAATCCTTGATGAGCTCCAACCATCTCCTTTGTCTGAGGTTCAACTCCTTCTGAGTAAAAATGTACTTCAAACTCTTGTGATCCGTGTACACCTCACAATGATTTCCAATGAGGAAATGTCTCCATGTCTTCAATGCATGCACTACGGCTGCTAACTCCAAATCATGCGTGGCATAATTCAATTCGTGAGGCTTCAGTTGTCGTGAAGCATACGAAACAACTCTTCCTTCCTGCATAAGCACTGCTCCAAGTCCTCGACATGAAGCGTCATAGTACACCTCATAATCCTTGGTCTGATCTGGCAATATCAACACTGGTGAGGTAACCAAGCGTTTCTTCAACTCCTGGAAACTAGCCTCACACTCCTCAGTCCAATTGAACTTTGTATCCTTCTTCAACAATTCAGTCATAGGCTTTGCAATCTTTGAGAAATTCTCAATAAATCTCCGGTAGTATCCTCCGAGTCCAAGAAAACTCCGGATCTCTCCAATTGTCGTTGGTACTTCCCATTCGGTTACGGTCTCAACCTTTGTGGGGTCAACTGCTATCCCTTCTCTGGATATAACATGTCCAAGAAATCCAACTTCCTTCAACCAAAACTCACATTTGCTGAATTTGGCGTATAACTGATGTTGCCTTAGTTTCTCCAAAACCAATCGCAAATGTTCCTTATGCTCCTCTTCATTCTTTGAATAAATCAGAATGTCATCAATGAACACTACGACGAACTTATCCAAAAACTCCATAAATACTTTGTTCATCAGGTTCATGAAATAGGCAGGTGTGTTAGTCAATCCAAATGACATAATGGTATACTCATACAGTCCATATCTCGTGGTGAAAGCTGTCTTAGGTATGTCCTGCTCTCGAATCTTCAACTGATGGTACCCTGATCGCAAATCGATCTTGGAAAACACTTTAGCTCCTTGCAATCGATCAAACAGATCGTTGATCATTGGTAGTGGGTACTTATTCTTGATGGTTACTTCGTTTAATCCACGGTAATCAACAACCATCCTTAATGATCCATCCTTCTTCTACACTAGAAGTACTGGTGATCCCCAAGGTGAAGAACTTGGGCGAATGTAACCTTTCTCCAGTAACTCCTTAATCTGATTCTTAATTTCTACCAAATCCTTTGCTGGCATCCGGTATGGTCTCTTCGATATTGGGCCTGTACCTGGCAATAACTCAATCAGAAACTCAATGTCTCTATCCGGTGGCATGCCTGGCAATTCCTCAGGAAATACATCAGGAAAATCCTTTACCACTGGTACTTCCTCCTGCACAACTCCTGTCAAAGAATTTACTTGTGTCCTGTTTGGCACATGCCGAGATACATACTTGATCCTTCTTCCTTCTGGTGTGGTAAGAAAAATTGACTTACTGATGCAATCGATGTTTCCTCCATACATCGACAGCCAACCCATACCAAGAATCACATCCAATCCTTGGGACTCCAGAATAATTAAATCCGTTGGAAAAACATGCCTTCCTATACTTAATGGCACTTGGAAACATCCTTGTCTGGCCATGTACTCTGCTCCTGGCGAGCTTACTAGCATAGGCGTTTTAAGAATCCTAGTGGGCAGACTATACTTTTCCACAAATCCCCTTGATATGTATGAATGCGATGCACCAGTATCAAAAAGAACGAGTGCAGTAAATGACTTAACCAGAAACTTACCTATTGCTGCATCAGGCTAATCTTCAACCTCCTCCACATTAATGTGGTTCACCTGTCCCCTGTTGAAAGGGTTCGGCTTCTTCCCAGAGCTTCCATTGCCATTTCCATTCTGGCCTTCAGGACATTCATTTGCATAATGTCCGGTCTT
This sequence comes from Triticum aestivum, assembly GCF_018294505.1. NCBI lineage: Eukaryota > Viridiplantae > Streptophyta > Magnoliopsida > Poales > Poaceae > Triticum > Triticum aestivum. The sequence continues at coordinate 589,422,387 of NC_057794.1, forward strand.
CGAACACTTGAAACAGGTGACTTGACTCAGATCTCTCTTGGTTGGGGTTGATGGGATGGTGCGGTTCTGGCTGTTGCTTCCTCCATTCCCATTACCATTCTTGTGGCCATTATGGTTGTGCGAACTACCTCCTCCATGGGTATGCTGAAACTGAAATCCCGGTTTAGGGGTAAAACGGGGCTTCTGCTGGGCTCCAGAGCTATACTTCCCCTGTCCATACTTCCTCTTGCGGGTCTCAATCTGTTGTTGCTTCCCTTCGATCATGATGGCATGATCTACCAACTCCTGGTAGTTGTTGAAACTTGCTACCATCAACTGCATGCTTAACTCATCATTCAGTCCTTCTAGGAACTTCTCCTGCTTAGTTGCATCCGTAGCAACATCATCTGGGGCATAACGTGCTAACTTGCTAAAGTCATCAACGTACTGGCCAACTGTCCTTCCTCCTTGGCGTAAGTTGCGAAACTCACGCTTCTTCAGGGCCATAGCTCCGGCTGAAACATAGGCAGTGCGAAAAGCTTGCTGAAACTGATCCCATGTGACAGTGTCAACTGGGTAAGTGGCTGTGTAATTCTCCCACCATGCTGCCGCGGGTCCGTCAAGCTGGTGTGCGGCAAACTTCACTCTCTCACCATCCATGCATCCGGCAGTGGTCAACTCCCTTCCTATCTTGCGGAGCCAATCGTCTGCTACTATCGGCTCGGTGCTACTGGAAAACACCAGCGGATTCAGCCTAAGGAAACGGGCTAAGTGGTCAACAGGTGGTGGTGGTGGTGGCGGGTTGTTGTTGTTGTTCTGCTGATTCTGGACTAGCATCTGCATCAATTGATTCTGCTGCTGGATCAACTGAGTGAGCTCCGACGGAAATCCATTGTCACGCCTCGGAGGCATCTGAGGGTTTAGAAAAGACGAGATTTAAGAGTAGAGTGAGGTCTAAAAGAGAAAACACTACCCCAATGCACATGAGCAAATGCACACAAAATCACTTCATTCAATCAAACAAGGGCTTACAAACGGTCTAAGACTATCGCAAAAGTGCGTGAACTAATAATGATTACATGGGGGAAAATACTACTACTATTTGGTGGCCATCTAGAAATTTGAACCGGTGGAAGACTCCATGATATCCGCTCCAGCTTCGATTCAAAGTCGGGTTCACTTGGATCCGAATCGGTGTCGTCGATGATGATGTAGTTTTCCGGGCATGCGACGTACTCATCTTCCTCCTGAGTTGCTAGCTTCCTCTTGAGTTCTTCAATCTCCTGCTTGAGATCGCCATTGTGTCTTGCTAGAGCTACGATCTCGTCCATGTAGTCCTTGCATGTAGACTTTAGTTCTCCTTCTAGCTCGATGATCCTTGCCTTCGCATTCTTCAACTCTATCATGTGATTGCACATCTGGTTCTCGTGGCGTCGAATGTGCTGGTTTAACTCCTGGATGAAAGCTGCAATGGATCTATCCTTCTTGGTGCAGACTAACTCCCATTGTTCATCTCGACGTCCGCAAATCTAGTAGATAGTATCCTTGAGGTCTTCTTGATAAACTTCTCCAATGCGTCCTATGGTGATATGGGCTGCCATGCTCTTTCCCAGACTCCAGGTTGGTGCATTGAAAACACTATCTATGGGCTTTGTGATTGGCGCGAATGTCCTTCCCGGAACGTGAGCTTGAATCTTCCAGCGCTCCTCTTCAGGTAGAGTGGCGTTGAATGTGCCGGTGAAGCTTGGTAGTCCAATGTTCAGGTACTTGGTGACTTCCTTCAAGTGAAATCCAAAAGGTGTACCTTCATCCGGTTGAGCGTACTTAATCTTCGCGTCCTTCATCCTAAAGGAGTAGAAAAGATGAGGAGTTAGAAAATAAGAAGAGAATGGTGATCTATGGCTTTAACTTAGTGGTCGTGTCCTACAGTCAGCGCGTGCTCTGATACCATCTCTGTAGCGACCAGACCTCAAACAGTCTGATCTCTGTGCTCCGGTGTCATCCCTGGATCAGTATTGCTAACACCACATAGTACTTCGAAGGATTTATAGCAGAGTGGCAATCACACACTTATTACAACGATGTCTCAAAGAGAACTTATTACAATAAATATGGCTTAAGGCCATCTAGTGTCGATAACAGCGGAAGACTTGGAAGATAAATGGGTCCATCAACTCCAACGGCATCACTGAGTATAGAACCACGACCTAAAACGGCACCTTAATCATCGTCTGAAAAGTCTGCAACATGAGAAGTTGCAGCCCGAAACGGGTCAGCCCATGGAATATGCTGGCAATGTAACACATAGAGAGTAATGGAATGAAACAGCTATACTACATGCATATATGGCTGGTGGAAAGCTCTATGGTTACAGTTTTGCGTAAAGCCAGTTTTTCCCTACTTCAAAGGAATAAATTTATTTAACTATCATGGTGGTTGTTAAACATCGAGAATGGTTGACAGCATTCCGATCCCAATTAAGGTGAACAATTAAACCCATCAAAATTAATTAGAAGTAACATGATGAGATTCACACGATATTCAAGTACTAGATACTCAAGTTGTCCATAACCGGGGACACGGCTAATCATGATTAGTTTGTTACACTCTGTAGAGGTTTGCGCACTTTTCCCCACAAGACTCGATCGCCTCCATTTGGTTTCTCGCACTACATGGTGTTTGAGAAGACGGATGACCGAGACACAGTCTTTCAGAAGCGCTAGCACCTTACGTTGGATAGACCGGTACACCTACTTTCCCCTACATCTGCTAGTCTACCCTGTAAGAGTTCGCACGACTTAGTCAACTATGCCAAAGCCCATAATGGCTTGTGGCTGCACACGGAAGTTACTAGCATGAATGACCTTATGATCCCTTTGAGCCTGGGTGGCGGTCCAAAATAAAACAGGCAAGTCCTGATAGACATCAGGTGCCTCAATCCACCCAGATGTGTATTTAAGTTGCCACCTTAGGTAAACCATTAAATTATCAATCTCACATCTGTCATGGATATCACTCACCCAATCCACGTCTACTAGCATAGCATGGCATAATAAGCAAACGTAGAAGTAATTCCCAAAGGTTTCATAATAAACAGGTAATAGGTACTACCTCATCTACTTCCCATCCCACAATTTAATTAGATCCTAATCATGCAATGTGAGAGGATTGATCTAATGCAACAAAACATGGGTTGTAGAAAAGGTATGATCAAAGTGTTACTTGCCTTGCTGATGATCCGCGAGTCCTAGGGTTTCGAAGAAACAGGCGGCGCAATCCAGGTAATCTATCGCAGACAAACAACAAGCACACAATAAGTACTCAACTAATGCACAGGTAAAACTCGAATGAGAAAATGAACCAGAAAGTTCAACTTAAGAACTCCGGTTGCAAAGAAAGAAAAGACCGAACAAAGCGACGAAAACTAACGGCGGAAGAAAACAACTTGGTTCTAGCAAGTTGAATCTAGGTCAAATTTTACCGTAGCAAAAACTTGTTCAAGTTGATTAGATGGAACGGCGGTTTCGAGACGAAACTCCAGGCGCTTGAATCACCTAATTCCGATAAACGAGCGAGTAGAAAGACTAGAACGAAGATCGGATCGGAGATCGCGATCGCGGAATAAATCCGACGAGAAAGAAACGAAGAACGGTTGAACGAACGGACGTTCGTTAACCGGGAAGGATCGGTGATCACGTTCGTTGAGACGAACGGTCCGAAAGAAGAATGAAAACCAATCTAGGGTTTTCGAAAAAGAAACCGAAAAGAAACGGAAAACTGATCTAGAAAACCGGAACGGTTAGCGAAGAACCGGAAAGAAAACAAA